>NC_082689.1:85766594-85904094 GCF_949987515.2 Delphinus delphis
CCGGACCGGGGCATGAACCCGTGTCCCCTGCATCGGCAGGCAGACTCTCAACCACTGCGCCACCAGGGAAGCCCTATTTTATTTTTTCAATTTCTAGGTATCTTGTCATTTATCCAAACTCTCTTCCCTTACAAGTTAGCTTATAGCATGACACCTGTCTTACAGGACAGTCCCCGATCCATCATATTAGATTAAAAGGATGTAGCTGACTACATACATCTGCACAGCATCGGACTTCTTCCATCTGTCTCTCTTGTAAGATTTGGTGCTGAGGGCATATCCATGATTTTTATGTAACTAGATAATCTCCACCCCCAACAAACTGGACCACATAAGAATGAATTGTAGAAATACAGTGAATTACAAAGTGGCATCCCTTATCCTTGAAAAGGATCATGTTTTCTGGAGGAATTCCATCAGGGAGCTTCAAAGTGGATATCATCTGCTTCAAATAGCATTCAGTTGGATTTAAGGTGAAGAGAGATAAATGCTCAGGCTGTCAAGGCCTGATACTTGTATATGTTTGTCATTTGCCTGCCTCCTCTGTCCCATTATTTTGTGAAAAATGAGTTTAATTTTTTTATTATGGTTACACATAATTAACTTAAAAAGATCAAACGTATATGTTTCCAGTGGAGGCCTTAAAAATATCATTCATTTATTTTTATTTTTTCATGAGGGAATGAATATACTGTATCCTTGGGAGTTGAAGTTTGGACTTGGAGCTAATAGAAGCGTGTATACTTTGGGTTGAGAAATATGTCCTTATCTGGGTTTCAGGTCCAATTCAGTCAACACAGAGAACATCAAGTATCAACCTCATTGTGATTATTAAGAAAAAATTTCATATGTTTCTGTGACCATTTCATTATATATATATTCCTATTTTCCATAATATTGGATTGTCAGAGTTGCAATAGAGTAAAAAAGAGTGGATTTTTTTTTTTTTTTTTTGCGGTACACGGGCTTCTCACTGTTGTGGCCTCTCCCGTCGCGGAGCACAGGCTCCGGATGCACAGGCTCAGCGGCCATGGCTCACGGGCCTAGCCGTTCCGTGGCATGTGGGAGCTTCCCGGACCGGATCCCGAACCCGTGTCCCCTGCATCGGCAGGCGGACTCTCAACCACTGCGCCACCAGGGAAGGCCAAAAGAGTGGATTTTACCTGTGAGTTTCCTCATTTCATAGATTTTTACTTCCTGGGAAGAGGGGTTATATGAAGAGCATCTCTGCTTGCCTCCTTCCTACATTTTTTTTTTTTACATCTTTATTGGAGTATAATTGCTTTACAATGGTGTGTTAGTTTCTGCTTTATAACAAAGTGAATCAGTTATACATATACATATGTTCCCATATCTCTTCCCTCTTGCGTCTCCCTCCCTCCCACCCTCCCTATCCCACCCCTCCAGGCGGTCACAAAGCACCAAGCTGATCTCCCTGTGCTATGCAGCTGCTCCCCACTAGCTATCTACCTTACGTTTGGTAGAGTATATATGTCCATGCCTCTCTCTTGCTTTGTCACAGATCACCCTTCCCCTTCCCCATATCCTCAAGTCCATTGTCTAGTAGGTCTGTGTCTTTATTCCTGTCTTACCCCTAGATTCTTCATGACATTTTTTTTCAAATTCCATATATATGTGTTAGCATATGATATTTGTCTTTCTCTTTCTGACTTACTTCACTCTGTATGACAGACTCTAGGTCTATCCACCTCATTACAAATAGCTCAATTTCGTTTCCTTTTATGGCTGAGTAATATTCCACTGTATATATGTGCCCCATCTTCTTTATCCATTCATCCAATGATGGACACTTAGGTTGTTTCCATCTCCGGGCTATTGTAAATAGAGCTGCAATGAACATTTTGGTACATGACTCTTTTGGAATTATAGTATTCTCAGGGTATATGCCCAGTAGTGGGATTGCTGTGTCATATGGTAGTTCTATTTGTAGTTTTTTAAAGAACCTCCATACTGTTCTCCATAGTGGCTATACCAATTCACATTCCCACCAGCAGTACAAGAGTGTTCCCTTTTCTCCACACCCTCTCCAGCACTTATTGTTTCTAGATTTTTTGATGATGGCCATTCTGACTGGTGTGAGATGATATCTCATTTTAGTTTTGATTTGCATTTCTCTAATGATTAATGATGTTGAGCATTCTTTCATGTGTTTGTTGGCAGTCTGTATATCTTCTTTGGGGAAATGTCTGTTTAGGTCTTCTGCCCATTTTTGGATTGGGTTGTTTGTATTTTTGTTATTGAGCTGCATGAGCTGCTTGTAAATTTTAGAGATTAATTCTTTGTCAGTTGCTTCATTTGCAAATATTTTCTCCCATTCTGAGGTTGTCTTTTTGTTTTGTTTATGGTTTCCTTTGCTGTGCAAAAGCTTTGAAGTTTCATTAGGTCCCATTTGTTTATTTTTGTTTTTATTTCCATTTCTCTAGGAGGTGGGATCTTGCTGTGATTTATGTCATAGAGTGTTCTGCCTATGTTTTCCTCTAAGAGTTTGATAGTTTCTGGCCTTACATTTAGGTCTTTAATCCATTTTGAGCTTATTTTTGTGTATGGTATTAGGGAGTGATCTAATCTCATACTTTTACATGTACCTGTCCAGTTTTCCCAGCACCTTATTGAAGAGGCTGTCCTTTCTCCACTGTACATTCCTGCCTCCTTTATCAAAGATAAGGTGACCATATATGCGTGGGTTTATCTCTGGGCTTTCTATCCTGTTCCATTAATATATCTTTCTGTTTTTGTGCCAGTACCATACTGTCTTGATTTCTTTCGCTTTGTAGTATAGTCTGAAGTCAGGGAGCCTGATTCCTCCAGCTCCATTTTTCTTTCTCAAGATTGCTTTGGCTATTCGGGGTCTTTTGTGTTTCCATACAAATTGTGAAATTTTTTTTTCTAGTTCTGTGAAAAATGCCAGTGGTAGTTTGATAGGGATTGCATTGGATCTGTAGATTGCTTTGGGTGGTATAGTCATTTTCACAATGTTGATTCTTCGAATCCCGGAACATGGTATATCTCTCCATCTGTCTCCATCTTTAATTTCTTTCATCAGTGTCTTATAATTTTCTGCATACAGGTCTTTTGTCTCCTTAGGTAGGTTTATTCCTAGATATTTTATTCTTTTTGTTGTAATGGTAAATGGGAGTGTTTTCTTGATTTCACTTTCAGATTTTTCATCATTAGTCTATAGGAATGCCAGAGATTTCTGTGCATTAATTTTGTATCCTGCTACTTTACCAAATTCATTGATTAGCTCTAGTAGTTTTCTGGTAGCATCTTTAGGATTTTCTATGTATAGTATCATGTCATCTGCAAACAGTGACAGCTTTACTTCTTCTTTTCCGATTTGGATTCCTTTTATTTCCTTTTCTTCTCTGATTGCTGTGGCTAAAACTTCCAAAACTATGTTGAATAAGAGTGATTTTTGACAGCAAAGGAGAGAGGAGAACAATGTTGGTCATTTGAAGTAATCTCATTTACTGAAACTTTAAGAATTTCTCTGAACATTTCTCTCCACCTTTTTCCATGTAGCTAAGATATGAAGCCAAACAGAGGTTTATGGACTTTGCCTATTTTAGAAACAAAAAAAGGAGAATTTTTAAAACAGTGTGAAAATTTTAAATGAAAACTCGCAGGCTGTGCAAACAAAGGCAAGGAGCCTAAGGGCTTTTTGAAGAATTCTTATTAAAGAAAACACTATTTTACATTGCAAAGCAGATGTGTCAGAAAACAACAGCAGATCTGTAATTTGAGAATCTGTAGATTGATAAGACTGAAGGCAGCCCCCATGGCTCCCCACTGAAAACTTTCTGTTTTCTGTAGTTAAGAGTTCTGCTTCTGGGGGGGTTGCCAGAAGCACCTTAATCTTCTTACCACATGTGGTCATATTTCTCAGATATTTTGAGAAAGTATCAGTGTTAGAGTATTAGTAAAACTACCACCTTTGCTATATGAAATAATGAAGTGTGGGTACTGTCTTCTTTAATATTAATCTAGGTCTGAAGTAGAAGAAGAAAAGTTTGGGTTTTATAAATTTAAACATCTCCATATTTGCTAACAATTATTTTGGTTCTCCAAAATGAATGTAAAAATGTGTTTCTTTTTGAATGTCATTTAAAAATTTTTTTTATAGAATCAGTGTACTTAAAAACTTTTGATAAATCATTCCAATGTTTAACACCACTCACTGTCAAGAAATCTCCTTTGTATCTAATGCAAATCTTTCATGCTGCGATTGTATTGTAACCATCTTCCTCTTACTCCCCTTAAGAGAAGAGAGTTTGGTTTCAGCATATATATACCATCCCTCTGTTGGTCTGAAGTTACATAGAACGAACTTTTGCTTTTTCAAATGTACTTTTTAAAGAAATTATTATCCATGTTAATGCCTAATTATAACAGATTTCTGCTCTCATCAACTTAGGTAATAATAGTAACATCACTCAAAAAAGCACTCTGAATTCAGCAGCAACAACAAAAGCCTATCCTTTTGTTATAGGATGATTTACCCCTGTTCTCCTCACATATAGAGAACACTTGAGTTGATTTTACATCAGAGATTTGATGTACATTTTTTTAGGTCCTTGTAGTCCTGTCCTAAGAGATTTGGGAGGTCAGAAGCAAAGGTCACAGATCACAGGGTAGAGAAATAACTAAAAATCCAAGAATGTTCTCAGGGATTGCATCATCAACCCAAAGGGAGTCATGGAGCAGGGCTGCCGCAAAATGGAGATGAATGTCATGCGACAAACTCAAACCACAGCAAAAGGTCTGCTTAGGCTTTCTTTCCCTCTTCAGGCTCAAAGGGCATCGCCAAGCTTCCCATAGCACAGTGAACGATCATTAGTGTAAAGCCATCAAGGCAAGAACGAGTTACGTTATATACTCTTGTTTATTACAGGAGGGCTATATGCAATGCATATTATTTAGAAAGATTTCAAGTAAATGACTTTGATGTTTAAAGGATCAAACTTTGGTTATCTTTCTAAAAATCACTTATTCAAATCATTCCATTCCAGGTAGTGTTGAATAAAAATTGGTAGTCAGCAGTATGGTGTACTGGGATTCTTGTTTGGCTTGTTACCACTTGCTGCCACTGTTCAGCCTAGAATACATTACTTAACCTCCCAGAGCTTCAGTTTTACCGTCTGTAAAATGGAAATTGAAATAGTACCTGTATCTTTGGCTTATTAGGAGGAGGGAAACAATTACTACCATATGCTGACTGAGCTCAGTGCCTACAACCTAATAAGTGTTACGTAAATGTTAGTGGTTTTATTATGATTCCCATCATTACCATTGTGGTTTTCAGTTGACAGGATTTTTGACAGGTCGCCCATTCAGTATGACTCCAAGCTGAAAAGTAAGGGGGGACAAAATTCTGAAAACCCTAGTAATTTTATAGAATACCTGAGGATCTAAAGTTTACTACTAATTCAAATAAACGTAGGGACTGTCTTATATCTTGTCAGTCCCCATCACACCAGCCAAATGCAATACTTTAGCAGTGTGAGTACACAAGAGGAAAAGTCACATGTGCCGCTGTCCACATCTGCCTGGCACCTATAAAACATATGCATTCCTTGTGGTACTGGTGTGTGGAATGGTGAGTGGGTACAGAAGTCATTTTAGTACAGTGTTCTTGTAAAGAATGTTGGGGGTGTTTTAGAAAACTTTCCATTAAAAAATAAACAGCTTGGAATGTACCATTCAACAGTAAGCTACCGGAATAATCTCTCACCCAGAATGGCTTATTCCCTAAGAAATTCCAGTCAAAAAACTTTATGGGCTTCCCTGGTGGCGCAGTGGTTGAGAGTCTGCCAGCCGATGCAGGGGACACGGGTTCGTGCCCCGGTCTGGGAAGATCCCACGTGCCGCGGAGCGGCTAGGCCCGTGAGCCATGGCCGCTGAGCCTGTGCGTCCGGAGCCTGTGCTCCGCAACAGGAGAGGCCACAACAGTGAGAGGCCCGCGTACTGCAAAAAATAAATAAATAAACTTTATTATATAGGAAATTCTTTAAAAATGGGCTTCAAAATAATTAGATACAATAAAATATACTTAACAGTAATTTAATTCTTTGAGATTTTATTCATCCCGTTGTTCACCCATCATTTATTAAAAGCTTGCTATTTGCTTACCTCTGAAATGGGTATAATAACACACAGTCTGCGAACTAAAAGGGTTAATGAGCCTGGTAGTATATTATAGGCTCAAGAGTATGGCAGATTATTACCATGAGATTGGTCATCTGTGAACAAAGCTCACCTTGAAATATCGTCTAAAAGTGGATGGTTGAGAGACATTTGGAGCCCCCAAGTCCAATCAGTCTTACTGGGCACTTAGCTACAGGAAAAATATGATTGACTGGAAAAGACAGCAATGGCTTAACAAAAGAATGTGTTAACAGAAGGGCTGCAATCTGCATGAAATGTAGAATACGTGGAAACACAAGATTCAAGAACCAGAAGCAAAGGAGAAGAGATGCTGAATCCAGAAGATGAGTCACAACAGAAGTACACTCTCTTGAAGAGCAGAGAAAATTCACCAGAATTTACCATGGCATCATTAAGATATCATCTCTACTAATCCAACTCCCTTTGCTCTGATTCCACAATCGCCAAGCAATATTCTGTTTATTACTACATCCTTCCTAGTAACTTAATTCCAGAAACTGTAATCCTAAATGTCAGAAACAAATATCTGGATATTGGAAGGGCATATTCTCTGGAGATCAATAAATTGTGGCTTTTAATAATTAAAAAAAGCCTGTGTGGTAAATACAAGGTATTCTGGGATATAAGGATGTATAAGACAAGATCCTTAATTGTAAGAGCTTTGTAGAAATGATAGGCATAGTCAGGTGACTCCAAGTATAAGGTAGAAAAAAAAATGAGTGCTTTTTATGGCATCTGAGCTGGGCATTAAAGACTGACTAAACTTTGGGCATAATAATGACAGCATCATTTATCAAGTGCCTTTTCTGAGCATACACTTTATGTATATTATTTCCAATCTTTACTAACCACCTGCAAGCTAGGTACTATTATGCTCATTTTGCAAGTGAGAAAGAGGTTCAGAAGTTAAGTTAAGCTTGCCTGAAATCCTGTAGCTACCCAAACTGTCTGGCTCCAATTTGCTGCTTCCGTTAATGCCGTGTTATTTCTGGCCATGAGGGAAAGTGGGGGTGAGATAGAGTGAGTACGAGGGCACATTATGAAGAGAGAGAGAGTAGTTGCAACCAGATTTGTGGCAGTGAATGATCATTGCACCTAGAAGAGAATAACTACCTTTGTCTTAATTGGGTGAAGAGGTGGTAAGACTAGAAATGGGAATTAAGGCCAAGGAATTTGGACTTTAGCCTATAAGCATTTGCGAGCCATGGCTAGATTATAAAATGGGGAATTTGATATTGACAAATGAATATCAATGGGGTAAGAAACAGGAAGCAGAGAAACAAGTTAAAAAACTACTAGAATACATTATTAAAGATGAACTAGGGAGGTGGCTTATGGATGAAAAGGAGGAAATACACATAATTACACTGGTTGTAGACTTGGCAAGTTGGTGGGGTAACTTACTTGATACAGGAGTGGTCAGGGATAATCTTGAAGTATTGACCATAGTGACTGGGAGAATACCCGTTCTGCTGGAATTGAGAAATAGATTGTTTATCTGAAGATGGTGAATTCAGAGTGTTATATGTTGAGCTGGAGGTGTTGGCGGGTCATTTAGATGGAGCTGACCAGCAGGAAGTATCCTCTCTTACCTCTGTGTCATCATTTAGAACCTTGTGTGATTTGTTACATTGACCCACTTTTCTAGATGTTTCACTCCTTCCTTTGACATACTTGATACAGGTCAAGTTTATTTTTGATAAGTCCAAGATATGTATTTCTTGTCATTTGTTACTGTCTTATGAAAACCAGGTACAGAATTTGTAAACATCAGATCTCCTGATCTCTTTCATTTCTGGATAAGCAGGAGTTTATTGACTTAATTTTCCCTTTGTCTTCTCAGAATTCAATAACTAAATCACTTTCAGTTCCTTTGGACAAGGAATCCTGAGATCAAGTACTGTATGATGATGTGTGGCATAGTGCCTAAGAAAATTGACTATGATATCAGAGCTATGTCGTAGTACCACCTCTTCTGCTAACCAGCTGGCTGATGTTGAGAAAGTTGTTTGACCTCTCCCACCTCATTTATTTTCTCTCATCTGTAAAACAGGGGGAGTATTAGCAGTCTCATTGGGTTGCTGTGAGTATTAAATGAGGTACTGTATGTAAGGTACTTGTGAAATGCTTGAGGCACAATGAGCCTTAAATAAATGGTAATTGTTGTTATTGGCTTTAATTTGTGTGTCCTCACCATGTCTTTAGTGCTTTCATTAACCTATACATAATTTCTTTAATTTTCTGTAGAGTCAGAACTGTGCCCCCAGTTGTGGTCCAGTATTGCTTCAGTAACTTTAGGAGCATCAGATGATTTTGCTTGTCAACACCCACCCCCCAGCCGCCTTTTTTTTAAGCCAGCGTTGCTTGCTCTAGTACTGACTTATCTTTACCATGCTGGACTGAGTACCAAAATTCTACTTAGAAGTATTGCTAAGAATATTATATCCAAGTAATATTTTATGCGTGTGCTCTTGTCATGTGTGTTGTGGGTCTTCTGTACTTTTGACTTAATATGAGGTGAATCACAGACCTTTCTCACATCTAATAAGGTTTGTATTGTTACCTGCTATCTACAGACTTCTCTGAGTGATTAGAAATTATAAGCTTTCCTTAAGTTTGGTTGTTTTTGTTCTTACTATATTTGGCTCAATGTTGCCTACAAATTTATTTTTATTAATAAGTGTTTCTGTGCAACTAGTTCTTAATAATTGTCACTTTTTCTTTTGGATGATTCCAGTTTTGTGTATCAGTACTATTAAATATGGAACTTTAAAAATTTTTTGCAAATCTAATAGTGAGAATTTAATATAGGAAATCTAGTTATAATTTTCTTTAATTAAAAGTAAGCTCATTAGTTGCACAAATACCTGCCTCTCTTTCAGTTTTACCTATTATTCTAAACTGAAAAATCTTGGTGCTGTTCCTTAGGTACCACGAAATGAGAATGGTGGAAGTTGTTTCCTTAATTTCCCCCTCGGCCATACACTAAAATTCATATGTACGTTCTTAGTGGGTCCCAATGGAGGAAGTATCACTTTGGCATTTCTTCTCTCCTCTACGGTATATTTTTGTGTATCCATAGAAATATCTTCCTTGTTCAAAATTCAATCTCCAGTCCAGTACTTCCTCCCATCAGCTAAGTCTAAGTTCATGGATATGACTGGCAACTGTAAGTTAATTTACATGTAGAGAACTGATTTATCTGTTTGCGACACCCATCTCAGTCCAACCCTGTGTACATCTGCTCTATTAAATATCAACTGATGTCCTGAGCAGACCAAGTGATTCTGTAGAGAGAGGGAGGGTCTATTCAAAGCTACCACATTTCATGTTATAATACCAAAACTCATTTTATAATACCGAATGTGAAATTACTTGTTATAATTATTTTCCACTAATTGAAGAGGGAGCTTCTGTCTCAGCCCGTGAGAATGGATTTGAAAGGACATAAGCAAGAGACAATGGGAAAGTAGAATATCCAGGATTAAGTGATGAGTTCCGTTGAAAATAGAAGACAAGGGAGAGAATGAACGAAAAAAATTCATAGGTTTTAAAATTATTGGGCTATTAACTGAAATAGAAAAATCAGAGAAAAATGTCAACCACATTTCTATTGTGGACAAATTTGTTTTATTTTCAGTTTTAGGCAGTTGATATTTTTACGAAAAAATAGAACTAGAACTTTCCAGAACCGGAAGAGTATCTAAGAAATAGAAACTTTAGAAATCTTCTAGTCCAATTCCTTCATTTAATAGCTGGGAAAACTGCAGCAGAGAGGTTTTTACCTGAAGTTAAGATAGCAACACAGTCACAATTTGGACACCACTTGCAAAAATTCATGAGATGGTTAGAAATGCGCGACCAGGGTTGTTCATTGTGTTAGTAATATTAGTAGGATAGGATTAATCAGCATTGATAACATAGAGCAATTTCATCAGGAGTAAATGTTATGCAGAAATATCTTAGAGGAACTGGGCTTCTCATAAAAAACTTATTCTGGGGCTTGCCTGGTGGCGCAGTGGTTGAGAGTCCGCCTGCGCGTCCGGAGCCTGTGCTTCGCAACGGGAGAGGCCACAACAGTGAGAGGCCCACATACCGCAAAAAACAAAACAAAACTTATTCTGGGAGTGAGGAATAGGAGTTTCCAGCATTTAAAACTCAGAACGTAAAAATGATTTTGATCATCTCTTTTTTCTGGGACTTGGTATCCAAAATTCTGAATGAACCAATATTATACACAACTATCAATTTTTTATACTTCTCTTTGTAAATTTTGTATAAATTACTTACCCTTTATGATTAGAAACTTTTCCTATGCATTCCCTCCATGTCTTTCTCCAGAGGATATTGAAAATGTCCATTGCGTGATAGTTTTGGTGATATGCCTGTCCTGCCTCTTCCTTAGGGCTATCAGATGACTCCTCCTTTTGTCTTTGAGTCCTGTTTGGGTAGCTGGCTGATGCTTCTTGGGGTTAGCTGATGGATTAGTGCAGAGGACATCACAGTGGGAGTTGGAGGTTGGGGAGGAGTCTCATGTATTATAGCAGGACATGGTGCAGAGGAAAACAAAGTTGTGAGTCACACCTGGGTGGTTTCAGTCTTGGCTCAGCCACTTTCTAGATGTGCAGCTTGGTCAAATTATGTCACCCTTTCTGACCTTTAGTTTCCCTAACATTAAGTCTTAGAGTTGAAGTGAGGGTTAAGTGAGAGAGAATATAGATACAGTGTTTTACCCAGAGCATGGGGGTATATATTCTGTGTGCATCCTCCCTGCTCTTACCCTGTATAAAATCAAATTTGCTACTCTGTTATACTTCATCAATTTTAGTTGCCACTCACAGACATCTGAATTGACCTCTTTGTGTTGCTACCTCAATTTCTGGTGCGTTTGGTGATTATTAAAGAATATAAAGTTTAATTTGCTCTCCTGTGGATAATCCACACACCACTATAATGTTGAGTTGATTTTTTCCCATCTATTCTCATGACTAACTTAGTTCACTAAAATAACTTTATAAAATGTAAGTCCTTAGTTACGACATTTAAAGTACTCGGGCTATCCAGCACCCTTTCCTGCTTGCTTATAGGTATTTTTTACCTGTTCTGTTTATTTTTTATTCTTCTTTCGTCTTCCTTTGTTATGTTTTCTTTACAGCTGTTTTTCAGGGGTTAACACTTGTGGAACAAGGCTGTTATAATCAGTAAAAGTTGGTGGAGCTACATCTTACCCTTTAGACAGAGAATCTAGTGTTCACATCATTATATGCAATTGCTGAGTCCTTGGCTTTGATTGAAAGCTTGTTTCTGCTCCTGCTCTCAGGTGTTTCTTTTACATCTCGTGAATGTTCAGGTTGGTTGAGGGTGCCATACTTCCACTTGAAGGTAGATAAGTAAGCATCGGTATCGTAATGGGTAGTTGGTTATTTTCTGAACAGAGAAGGTATGGCTCAGAGGTATGTGGCAGGGAAGAGCTAGCATGAGCTTCTATAGTTTACTGAAGACAAATCTGTAGCACAGATAATATACCCAGAGCTAACTATAAATTAAATTTAACTATAAATTAAAAAACATCTTAGATACAGAATTATTGAAATTCTTCTTGTCACTACAAAAAAAGATTGCATCAGAATTGCAGCCCTTCAGAAATATCATCCTCAGGTGATAAAGTCTTTTCCTCTCTCGGCTGATGAAGCATCACCCCTTGAAACATGTATTTGGGATCTCATTATGTGTCCTGTATCAGTAATGTATGTTGATATGCAAGCCCTCAAATAATGTGAATTTTTTTCCCCCTTAAGAAAAAAAAAGCCAAGTGACAATTATAATCAGGTTGGTAAGATGTAGCCTCAAGTAGTGTTTTCATCATTGGTTGCACATTAGAATCACCTGGGGAGCTTTAAAAACAATTCCTGATGTTCAGATCAATGAAATCAGTCTTTGGGGTTGGAACCCAAGTATTAGCATTTTTCTTAAAGTTCCTCAGGTTATTCCATTGTACAGCCAATGTTGAGAACCACTGACCAAAAGCATCGCTACTAAATAACAATCATCTGTGGAAGGGTCATGTACCTGAAGGATCCCCTTCTAGTTGCACCCTTTTTAGTATTGTGAAAATGTACGTTCCTGTCTACAAGGGTCCTCAGGCAATCCGTAGTGAAAATTCAGTGTCTTCAATGGTAGCGAATTTGTGTAATTCCCTGGCTGTCCTGATGAGAATTAAGAAAATGTTAAAAAATGTATTTATCCTTGATCTCTTTCTCCCCAAGTGTTGGCACTCCTCCATTTCCCATTGACTTAACGTTCAATTTTTCTCTTCACTGTTTTTCTTGGGTGACATTGGGAATTTTTACCATCTGATGAAGGCAGATGTATTTTCAAATAAAAATGTCTTAAGCATTTGTTCTTCCTACTACTCCTTTCTTTGGCAGAATATTCATATAGTTGATAAATAGTTTGCTTTCTTTAAATACCTTTTCATATAATCTTTGTAGCATGTTTCATGGGTATTTTAACCTACTTTTATGGTTTTCCATGAAATAAGGTATTTTCTAAATATGTTATGCTGAATTTAACTGAAATAAGCAGTTGTACTGTATCCCTTTAGAATGATGATGATATCTTGCATTTTAGGGTAACACTTATATCGTGAAAGACTCCAAAGCACACTGTGAATGGTTACAAATTATACAGTGAAGCACAGTCCCCATCATAGAGTGAAGCATGGCAGCTGTTTAATAGCTCATCACAACAATGCACAGCAAGTTAGGGTAGGAAGTGAAGAATAATACTGGATTCACTTGAAAAAATTGCCAGGGGGTGTGAGGTAAGCAGAATGTAATTACCTAAGTTGGAGTTTATCCAGGACATAAGGCTAACACCTCCAGTCTTAGAAGAGAAAGCTCTGATTCGTTAATAATGGTGTACTTGCTTTCTATGTAAGTGAATTGTAAGGGTGCTTCTACCCTCTTCAGACCATCAAGATATGCTCTAACAGTATTCCAACTGAGACTTTAAAAAAAAAAAAAAGCAAAACCTTCTTCAAAACCCACATGTTTATACTAACTCAGGAATGAGAGATAGGTTTCTATTTGCATGCCATCTTTGGCTCTTTTTTCTTTTCTTTTTTTCTTTTTTTTTGGGGGGGGTATGCGGGCCTCTCACTGCTGTGGCCTCTCCCGTTGCGGAGCACAGGCTCCGGACGCGAGGCTCTGGATGCGCAGGCTCAGCGGCCATGGCTCATAGGCCCAGCCGCTCCGCGGCATGTGGGATCCTCCTGGACCGGGGCACGAACCCGCGTCCCCTGCATCGGCAGGTGGACTCTCAACCACTGCGCCACCAGGGAAGCCCTCCATCTTTGGCTCTTAATGGCTGTTTGGAAATTGTTGAGGACTCTAAGGCCAAATTAAGGATTAAAAAATAACCCCATGATAGATCAGTGATGTCTGCCATGGGCACAAGAGAAGTAGTGCTTACACTTGTAAGCCATATTTTTGTCGCCCTAACACTAGTACTTAGCTACTACTTTCCTGGAATGAGTTAGCAATACTCTTAGTTCTTTTCAAACCTTCTGATTATTGTTAATTACTGCTACAAGCATATTTAAGATTTCCTGAAAAAATTCTAGGGAAAAGGGACACTGATCATTCTTTATAACCATGATTGGTGGCGTTAGAGATAAAGAGATATAACTTTAGGAAAAAAACTTCAAAGCGAAAAATGTCCAACAGATGAAGCAGTTTGGTGTCAGGTTGTGTTTTCATTTGGGAAAATAATCAAATCAACATCTTGGGGAAGCAAACATGAATTAAGGTCAGGAACACGAGAGCAGAAGCATTTTAAATCAAGGTAAGAATTGGAAATCAGAATTCGGTTTGTTTGAGGAATGCTGGAAACAAAGGGTAAGAGGGCCAGACACGCCATGGGCCCCGGGTCTGAGAGCAGCACCAGGGATAGCTCCCAGTGCTGGTGGCTTCTCCTTGGCTCTTTGATTCTTTCTCATTCAGCCCTGCCCCTCAGTGTGGTACATCTTTCTTTGGCTTAGTAATGTCTATAAAATCAGGAAAATGAACCCTTTCATCCTATTAATGTTAATATTGGTAATAACTGAGGTAGTGCATATTTCATTCTTTCATTTTACACACCTTATTTCATTAACACAACTTCATTGCTATTATAACTTAGGTATTATAACTTCCACTTACATACGAGAAGATGAAATTAAGTAATTCACCCATAGTCACATTTCAAATCAAGGGTGGAACCGTGAGTCATACTTTGATCTGTCTGGTTCCCAAGCTTGTGCTCATATGACTGTACCACAAAGTTCCATGAGAATGAGATCATATGTGTGGCACTTGCTTTATCTCTAAAGCAGGATGACTATAGGGACATTATGGGGTTTTAGAACAGTTGAGAAGGGAATTTGAAATGCTTCTCTTAACAGGCTAGAGTATGGATAATTTGCATGTTCTTCTATGCTCCAGAATAATTACTAGTAGAGTTTTTAGGACTTATAGACAGTTTCTTTGTGGTCCTTGCTTTTCGCATTATGGAAGTATTCAAGCAGAAGAATCATGTATCAGCTTGTTTAGACAGAATTCTGCATTTCTGTAAATTTGGTGAAAGTGACCTGTAACTTACATTAAACACTAGGTCTTATATCTCTGTCATATTCTTTATTTTATTTCCCTCAATATATACTGCTATGAGTTGCTGTAAAAGACCTTTTTCAACTCTGATTTAGATAATTTGGAAACTTAAGCTTCTTTTTCAAATGTCCATGCATCTGATATAAAAATTGAGGTTTTAAAATTATAGATCATATTTCAATCTACAGTACCGTGTGAATTGTGATATTTCAAAATGTCAATCTCTGGGCATTGGTTTCCTTTTTATTCTTAGGAATTTCCAGGAAGGAATTCTAAAGCTTTTTAGGTCAGTTGTCCAACTTAATAAAAACAGGTTTGGTTTAAGTAATCCTTTAAAATTCTAAATGAGATCATAAAAAACCTTTTCATTTGATGAAAGACCATAGTGGAAAAAAAACAATTTTTTTTTTTAGTTATCTACATTTTGAAATAAGTTTAATACTTTATAACAGGAATAAAAACCCAATTTTACATCTGAGGCCTTATAAGTCCAGTTTATGCCTGAAAATAATTAAAATGTTCAGGTTATAAAATTTCTAAATATGCCTTATGATGGAAGAAATGACAGATCTTTAATCATAGTAATGCTATTATATCACTTTTAAAGACTCTGCAGGTTGTTATCTATTACTGTATCTTTATGAGAGAGGTACAGTGTCATCTAAGAACGATATGATATCATTCTGGAGACCTTCAAGGTGGCAGAGGACTAAGACGTGGAGATCACCTTCCTCCTCACAAATAGAAATACATCTACATGTGGAACGACTCTTACATAACACCTACTGAACACTGAGAGAAGACCTCAGACTTCCCAAAAGGCAGGAAACTCCCCACGTACCTGGGTAGGGCAAAAGAAAAAACAGAGACAAAAGAATAGGGATGGGACCTGCACCTCTGGGAGGGAGCTGTGAAGGAGGAAAAGTTTCCACACACTAGGAAGCCCCTTCACTGATGGAGACGGGGGCCGTGTTGGGGAGGAAGCTTCAGAGTCATGGAGGAGAGCACAGCAACAGGGGTGCAGGGGGCAAAGTGGAGAGATTCCCACTAAGAGGATGGGTGCCGACCAGCACTCACCAGCCTGAGAGGCTTGTCTGCTCACCCGTCGGGACGGGCGGGGGCTGGGAGCTGAGGCTCAGGCTTCGGAGGTTGGATCCCAGGGAGAGGCCTGGAGTTGGCTGCGTGAACACAGCCTGAAGGGGCTAGTGCGCCACAGCTAGCTGGGAGGGAGTCTGGGAAAAACTCTGGAACTGACTAAGAGGCAAGAGACCATTGTATCGGGGTGCGTGAGGAGAGGGGATTCAGAGCACCACCTAAACGAGCTCCAGAGACGGGCGCGAGCCGCGGCTATCAGCGCAGACCCCAGAGATGGGCATGAGACGCTCAGGCTGCTGCTGCAGCCACCAAGAAGCCTGTGTGCGAGCGCAGGTCACTATCCACACCTCCCCTCTCGGGAGGCTGTGCACCCTGCCAGTGTCAGGGTCCCGTGATCCAGGGACAACTTCCACGGGAGAACACATGGTGCACCTCAGGCTGGTGCAATGTCATGCTGGTCTCTGCTGCCGCAGGCTCACCCCACATTCCGTACCCCTCCCTCCCCCCAGCCTGAGTGAGCCACAGCCCCCGAATCAGCGGCTCCTTTAACCCTGTGCTGTCTGAGTGAAGAACAGATGCCCTCAGGTGACCTACATGCAGATGTGGGCCAAATCCAAAGCTGAACCCCAGGAGCTGCGCAAACAAAGAAAACGGGAAATCTCTCCCAGCAGCCTCAGGAGCAGTGGATTAAATCTCCACAATCAACTTGATGGACCCTGCATCTCTGGAATACCTGAATAGACAATGAATCATCCCAAAATTGAGGCGGTGGACTTTGGGAGCAACTGTAGACTTGGGGTTTACGTTCTGCATCTAATTTGTTTCTGGTTTTATGTTTACCTTAGTTTAGTATTTAGAGTTTATCATCATTGGTAGATTTGTTTATTGATTTTGTTGCTCTCTTCTTTTTTTTATATATAGATATATATTTTTTCTTTTCCTCTTTTTGTGAGCGTGTGTGTGTATGCTTCTCTGTGTGATTTTGTCTGTATAGCTTTGCTTTTAGCACTTATCCTAGGGTTCCGTCCGTCTTTTTTTTTTAGTATAGTTCTTAGTGCTTGTTATCATTGGTGGATTTGTTTTTTTAGCTTGGTTGCTCTCTTCTTTGTTTCTTTTTATTTATTTTTAATAATTTTTTTAATTTCAAATATTTTATTTTATTTACCCTTCCTCCTCTCCCTCCCCCACCTCTTCCTTCCTTCCTTCCTTCCTTCCTTCCTTCCTTCCTTCCTTCCTTCCTTTCTTTCCTCCCTCCCTCCCTCCCTCCCTCCCTCCCTCCCTCCCTTTTCTTCTGAGCCATGTGGCTAACAGGGGCTTCGTGCTCCGGCCGGGTGTCAGGCCTGTGCCTCTGAGGTGGGAGAGCTGAGTTCAGGACATTGGTCCACCAGAGACCTCCCGGGCCCACATGATATCAAACGGCGAAAGATCTCCCAGAGATCTTCATCTCAATGCTAAAATCCAGTTCCAGTCGATTAACAGCAAGCTATGGTGCTGGATACCCTGTGCCAAACAGCTAGCAAGACAGGAACACAACACCACCCATTAGCAGAGAGGCTGCCAAAAATCATAATAAGGTCACTGACACCCCAAAACACACCACCCGACATGGTCCTGCCCACCACAAAGACAAGATCCAGCCTCATCCAGAGCACAGGCACCAGGCGACTCCACCGGGAAGCCTACACAACCCACTGAACCAACCTTAGGCCTGGGGGAAGACACCAAAAACAACGGGAACTATGAAACTGCAGCCTGAGAAAAGGAGACTCCAAACATGATAAGTTAAGCAAAATGAGAAGACAGAGAAACACACAGCAGATGAAGGAGCAAGGTAAAAACCCACAAGACCAAACAAATGAAGAGGAAATGGGCAGTCTACCTGAAAAAGAATTCAGAGTAATGATAGTCAAGATGATCCAAAATCTTGGTAATAGAATGGAGAAAATACAAGAAACGTTTAACAAGGACCTAGAGGAACTAAAGAGCACACAAACAATGATGAACAAAACAATACATGAAATTAAAAATTCTCCAGACAAAATCAATAGCAGAATAACTGAGGCAAAAGAATGGACAAGTGACCTGGAAGATAAAATAGTGGAAATAACTACCGCAGAGCAGATTAAAGAAAAAAGAATGAACAGAATTGAGGAGAGTCTCAGAGACTTCTGGGACAACATTAAATGCATAAACATTCGAATTATAGGGGTCCCAGAAGAAGAAAAGAAAAACAAAAGACTGAGAAAATATTTGAAGTGATTATAGTTGAAAACTTCCCTAATATGGGGAAGGAAATAGTCAATCAAGTCCAGCAAGTGCAGAGAGTCCCATACAGGATAAATCCAAGGAGAAACATGCCAAGACACTTATTAATCAAGCTATAAAAAAATAAATACAAAGAAAAAAATATTAAAAGCAGCAAGGGAAAAACAAAAAGTAACAAACAAGGGAATCCGCATAAGGTTAACAGCTGATCTTTCAGCAGAAACTCTGCAAGCCAGAAGGGAGTGGCAGGACATATTTAAAGTGATGAAAGGTAAAATTCTACAACCAAGATTACTCTACCCAACAAGGACCTCATTCAGATTCGATGGAGAAATTAAAACCTTTACAGACAAGCAAAAGCTAAGAGAATTCAGCACCACCAAACCAGCTTTACAACAAATGCTAAAGGAACTTCTCTAGACAGGAAACACAAGAGAAGGAAAAGACCTACAATAACAAACACAAAACAATTAAGAAAATGGGAATAGGAACATACATATCGATAACTACCTTAAATGTAAATAGATTAAAAAGACATAGACTGGCTGAATGGATACAAAAACAAGACCCATATATATGCTGTGTACAGGAGGTCCACTTCAGTCCTAGGGACACATATAGACTGAAAGTAAAGGGATGGAAAAAGATATTCCATGCAAATGGAAATCAAAAGAAGGCTGGAGTAGCAATTCTATCAGACAAAATAGATTTTAAAATAAAGACTATTACAAGAGGCAAAGAAGGATACTACCTAATGATCAAGAGATCAATCCAAGAAGATGATATAACAATTGTAAATATTTATGCATCCAACCTAGGAGCACCTCAACATATAAGGCAAATGCTAACAGCCATAAAAGGGGATATCAGCAGTAACACAATCATAGTAGGGGACTTTAACACCCCACTTTCACCAATGGACAGATCATCCAAAATGAAAATAAATAAGGAAACACAAGCTTTAAATGATACATTAAACAAGATGGGCTTAATTCATATTTATAGGACATTCCATCCAAAAAGAACAGAATACACTTTCTTCTCAAGTGCTCATGGAACATTTTCCAGGATAGATCATATCTTGGGTCACAAATCAAGCCTTGGTATATTTAAGAAAATTGAAATCATATCAAGTATCTTTTATGACTACAATGCTATGAGTCTAGATATCAATTACAGGAAAAAAATCTGTAAAAACTACAAACACTTGGAGGCTAAACAATACACTACTAAATAACCAAGAGATCACTGAAGAAATCAAAGAGAAAATGAAAAAATACCTAGAAACAAATGACAATGAAAACACAATGACCCAAAACCTATGGGATGCAGCAAAAGCAATTCTAAGAGGGAAGTTTATAGCAATACAGCCCTATCTGAAGAAAGAAGAAATATCTCAAATAGACAACCTAAACTTACACCTAAAGCAATTAGAGAAAGAAGAACCAAAAAAAACCCCAAAGTTAGCAGAAGGAAAGAAATCATAAAGATCAGATCAGAAATAAATGAAAAAGAAATGAAGGAAACAATAGCAAAGATCAATAAAATTAAAGCTGGTTCTTTGAGAAGAGAAACAAAATTGATAAACCATTAGCCAGACTCATTAAGAAAAAAAGGGAGAAGACTCAAATCAATAGAATTAGAAATGGAAAAGGAGAAGTAACAGCTGACACTGCAAAAATACAAAGAATCATGAGAGATTACTATAAGCAACTATATGGCAATAAAATGGACAACCTGGAAAAAATGGACAAATTCTTAGAAAAGCACAACCTTCCGAGACTGAACCAGGAAGAAATAGAAAATATAAACAGAGCAATTACAAGCACTGAAATTGAGACTGTGATTAAAAATCTTCCAACAAACAGAAACCCAGGACCAGATGGCTTCACAGGCAAATTCTATCAAACATTTAGAGAAGAGCTAACACCTATCTTCTCAAACTCTTCCAGAATATAGCAGAGAGAGGAACACTCCCAAACTCATTCTACAAGGCCACCATCACCCTGATACCAAAACCAGACAAAGATGTCACAAAGAAAGAAAACTACATGCCAATATCACTGATGAACACAGATGCAAAAATTCTCAACAAAATACTAGCAAACAGAATCCAACAGCACATTAAAAGGATCATACACCATGATCAAGTGGGGTTTATCACAGGAATGCAAGAATTCCTCAATATATGCAAATCAATCAATGTGATACAGCATATTAACAAACTGAAGGAGAAAAACCATATGATCATCTCAATAGATGCAGAAAAAGCTTTTGACAAAATTCACACCCATTTATGATAAAAACCCTCCAGGAAGTAGGCATACACGGAACTTACTTCAACATAATAAAGGCCATATATGACAAACCCACAGCCAATGTTGTTCTCAATGGTGAAAAACTGAAACCAGTTCCTCTAAGATCAGGAACAAGACAAGGTTGTCCACTCTCAACACTATTATTCAACATAATTTTGGAAGTTCTAGCCATGGCAATCAGAGAAGGAAAAGAAATAAAAGGAATACAAATCAGAAAAGAAGAAGTAAAGCTGTCACTGTTTGCAGATAACATGATACTATACATAGAGAATCCTAAGGAAGCTACCAGAAAACTACTAGAGCTAATCAATGAATTTGGTAAAGTAGCAGGATACAAAATTAATGCACAGAAATCTCTGGCATTCCTATACACTAATGATGAAAAATCTGAAAGAGAAATTAAGGAAACACTCCCATTTACCATTGCAACAAAAAGAATAAAACACCTAGGAATAAACCTACCACAGGATACAAAAGACCTGTATGCAGAAAAGTATAAGACACTGATGAAGGAAATTAAAGATGATATAAACAGATGGAAAGATATCCCATTTTCTTGGATTGGAAGAATCAACATTGTGAAAATGACTATACTACCCTAAGCAATCTACAGATTCAGTGCAATCCCTGTCAAGCTAACAATGGCATTTATTACAGAACTAGAACAAAAAATTTCACAATTTGTATGGAAACACAAAAGACCCCAAATTGCCAAAGCAATCTTGAGAAAGAAAAACAGAGCTGGAGGAATCAGGCCCCCTGACTTCAGACTGTATGACAAAGCTATAGTAATCAAGACAGTATGGTACTGGCACAAAAACAGCAGTATAGATCAATGGAACAAGATACAAAGCCCAGAGATAAACCCACGCACATATGGTCATCTTATTTTTGATAAAGGAGGCCAAAATATACAATGGAGAAAAGACGGCCTCTTCAATAAGTGGTGCTGGGAAAACTGGACAGCTACATGTAAAGGAATGAAATTAGAATGCTCCCTAGCACCATACACAAAAATCAACTCAAAATGGATTAAAGACCTAAATGTAAGGCCAGACTACAAAACTCTTAGAGGAAAGCATAGACAGAACACTATATGACAGAAATCACAACAAGATCCTTTTTACCGACCTCTTAGAGAAATGGAAATAAAAACAAAAATAAACAAATGGGACCTAATGAAACTTAAAAGCTTTTCCATAGCAAAGAAAACCATAAACAAGATGAAAAGACAACCCTCAGAATGGGAGAAAGTATTTGCAAATGAGGCAACTGACAAAGGATTAATCTCTAAAATTTACAAGCACCTCATGCAGCTCAATATCAAAGAGACAAACAACCAAATCCAAAAATGGGCAGAAGACCTAAATAGACATTTCTCCAAAGAAGATATACAGATTGCCAAAAAGCACATGAATGGATGCTTAACTTCGCTGATTGTTAGAGAAATGCAAATCAAAACTACGATGAGGTGTCACCTCACGACGGTCAGAGGGCCCATCGTCAAGGGGTCTACAGACAGTGGATGATGGAGAGGGTGTGGAGAAGGGGGAACCCTCTTGCACTGTTGGTGGGAATGTAAATTGATACAGCCACTATGGAGAACAGTATGGAGGTTCCTTAGGAAACTAGAAATGGAACTACCATACGATCCAGCAATCCCACTACTGGGCATATACCCTGAGGAAACCATAATTCACAAAGGGGCATGTACCACAATGTTCATTGCACCTCTGTTTACAATAGCCAGGACATGGATGCAACCTAAGTGTCCATTGACAGATGAATGGATAAAGAAGATGTGGCACATATATACAATGGGATATTACTCAACCATAAAAGGAAACGAAATTGAATTATTGGTAGTGAGGTGGATGGACCTAGAGACTGTCATACAGAGTGAAGTAAGTCAGAAAGAAAAAAACAAATACCATATGCTATCACATATATATGGAGTCTTAAAAAAACAAACAATGGTTCTGAAGAAGCTAGGGGCAGGACAGGAATAAAGACGCAGATGTAGAGAATGGACTTGAGGGCACGGAGAGGGGCAGGGTAGCTGGAGTGAAATGAGAGAGTGGCATGTACATATATACACTACCAAACGTAAAATAGATAGCTAGTGGGAAGCAGCCTCATAGCATAGGGAGATCAGCTCCGTGCTTTGTGACACCTAGAGGGGTGGGATAGGGAGGATGGGAGGGAGACACAGAAGGAGGAGATATGGGAAAATATGTATATGTATAGCTGATTCCCTTTGTGATAAAGCAGAAGGTAACACACCATCGTAAAGCAATTATACTCCAATTAAGATGTTAAAAAATATATCATTCTAAGAACAATATGATAATATGTTTGAGAAAGTTGAGGAGGACATATAGATAATAGCTGGTCATGTTTTCCAGGAAACGGATCTTTTTCTATGGCTTTGTAATTAGGCTGTAATGATAATGTGTCAAAATCTACTTATATGGTTTTAAAATCTTTACAGATATTTGATTTTAAGATTTTTAAAAAGTAACTGAGAAGTAATCTAATGATTTATATG
The DNA here is from genome assembly GCF_949987515.2 of Delphinus delphis. NCBI lineage: Eukaryota > Metazoa > Chordata > Mammalia > Artiodactyla > Delphinidae > Delphinus > Delphinus delphis. The sequence continues at coordinate 85,789,655 of NC_082689.1, forward strand.
GTGTGTAAAAGGAAAGATAAATCATTTATTATACAAGTTATAATTTGTCTTTTAGAGAATATTAGTCATAAGAGGGGGGTGTGTGTGTGTGCGTGCACGCCATCATTTTGGGTGTTTTGAGGCAGTCCTATTGCCTTTTACACTCACTATTTAAATGTTGTGGTTTTCAACTCTTACTGCATATTAGAATCCCGTGAAACTAAAAAAATCCTTATGCCAGGCAGCACCTCACCTCAATCTGAATTTCTGAGTATAGTACTACATAGTACAGTTTGAAGCTTTCTAAGTTGAGAACCACTGGTAAAATGCATGACTACTTTGTAAAGCATTTACATTTTGTACACGTATAGGTAATAGCATGGAGGAAAATGAAAGAAAATGTTCCTTCTCCAAAAACAGAGGAGAGGTTTTTGGAGGGTGATAGTAGAATGATTATTGATATTTTAGGGGTGACCAGATAGATCATAATAAATAAAATATAGGCTGAAATAGAATTTCATCTAGCGTTCTTTTCTTTAGCAGTGACTTAAGTGAAATACCTAGAGGAAGATATAAAACTCCCACAATTCACCTGGCCACTTGCACAGTTTTTTGTTTTTTTTTTCCTTGAATCCAGCTGCTAGCCAACTTGTGACCTGAATCTCGATGATTAATAGCTTTTATAATATTTTCTTAGCTAGTGTAACTTCAATTGCAATACTTTTTCTTCTGATGTCTTACCCTTATAAAATAGCACTAAACTATTTTTCTCAATAAATTCTACTGACACACGGTCCCACAGATTAATTATAAATTGCATAGAAGTACTGCCCTTTGTCAGTTTTAAATGTGTAGCTTTATCTTCTCTTTCTCCTTGTCTTTCCAAGCTAAATGGAATTAGGAGCTTAAAGAAACCTGGTTAACATGGAATCTATTTCTATTCTCTTATTTTAAACAATAGTGCCATTAATTTTCATCCTAGACTCTTTGTTTTCTCCGCTATGTTCATTTTTATTATAATTTAAGAAAGAATCACCTCTATTTTTACAAACCCATTTATTTCTCAACATTGTATAAACATCTTTTTAGGGAGTAATTTTCTTCAAATGTTGTGATAGTTTTTACCTGATGGGCTCTCTCCATAAATTATATTGGGAATACCAAACAACTTTTTCTTTTCTTCATCATCTTTTTTTTTTTTTTTAAAGTAGAAGATGAAGGGGAAAGGGTATCAAAAAGGGACTTCGACAATCATGGAAATAAATGTCAGGCCACTTTGCCACGGGTACTTTAAAACACCCCAAGGTAGATGGAAAGAAGAACTTTAGGGTTTAGATCATTTATCACTGAAATTATAATGCTGGCACAGCTCCGCAAATATTTCCTTACAGGATTTCATAGACATTTCGCGATAAATGTCTTTTGTTAAAATGGTCTTACGTCTTATAAAGCAGAGTCTGTATTCCAAGAGGAATTCTTTTGCAGTTATTTAATAGTGTTCCTTTCACAATGCCCTCCTTCTCCATACTTTTTTGTTCCTATTGCAATACTGGTATCTTTGACCAGAGGGTAAAGACAGCTAACACTGAGTCTTAGCTGTTCCCTCTAAACCATTGGGGACCAAAAGGAAAATATGGCCTTAGAAGGTTATATTTAAGTATAGGGACTATCATTATTACCAAGATGTTGACCCTGTTACTGAGCCTTTGAAAGAGGGTGAAGTAGGATAGGAAAATGTGGAAAAAGCAAATTGGTTAGACATAACAAAGACCTGCCTGTAATCCTGATGAAACTCTACAATAATAATAAAAGGTAGAGCCAATCGTGTGTTTTTGTTGTTCAGGCAGCTCTTGGGATAGTAGGATTTAAGAGGTAGCTTGGGAAGATCCCAACTTTTCTTCGAACATCTCCCTAATACTTCCTGAAGTTCTGGCACCAAGGAGAGAAGTAGTTCTTACTGGGATCCCTGTTTAGAGTTGGAGGTTGTTGAAATTATAAATACAGTTTTGTGGGAATGTGCACATGTGTGTGTTTTTTAAGAAGCTCTGTAGCTTTCATCAGAGCTTTATGTGTCTCTAAAGATTCTACTTAAAAGCAGATGTCCATAGTATAGTTTTATTTATAATTTAGTGTGAATTTGGTCAAAGTGATTTTCTTCTGGATACCTTATTGAGATGTGCTTATTGAATATTTTTTTTAATTGGGGTATAGTTGCTTTACAATGTTGTGTTAGCTTCTGCTGTACAACGAAGTGAATCAGCTATACGTATATACATATATATATATGTCCATATACATGGACACATATCCCCTCCCTTGTGGACCTCCCTCCCCTTCCCCCCATTCCACCCATCTAGGTCACCACAGAACACTGAGCAGAGCTCCCTGCACTATACAGTAGGTTCCCACTAGCTATCTGTTTTACACATGGTCGTGTATATATGTCCATCCCAGTCTCCCAGTTCATCCCACCACCACCACCACCCCGTGTCAACACGTCCGTTCTCTACATCTGTGTCTCTATTCCTGCCCTGCAAATAGGTTCATCTGTACCATTTTTCTAGATTCCACATATATGCATTAATATACGATATTTGTTTTTCTCTTCCTGACTTACTTCACTCTGTATGACAGACTCTAGGTCCATCCACGTCTCTACAAATGGCCCAATTTTGTTCCTTTTTATGGCAGAGTAATATTCCATTGTATATATGTACCACATCTTCTTTATCCATTCATGTGTTGGTGAACATTTAGGTTGCTTCCATGTCCTGGCTATTGTAAATAGTGCTGCAATGAACATTGGGGTGCATGTGTCTTTTTTTTGTTTTTTTGTTTTTTTGCGGTACGCGGGCCTCTCACTGTTGTGGCCTCTCCCGTTGTGGAGCACAGGCTCCGGACGCGCAGACTCAGTGGCCATGGCTCACGGGCCCAGCCGCTCCGCGGCATGTGGGATCCTCCTGGACCAGGGCACGAACCCGTGTCCCCTGCATTGGCAGACGGACTCTCAACCACTGCGCCACCAGGGAAGCCCTCATGTGTCTTTTTGAATTAGTGGTTTTCTCATGGTAATATTCCATTGTATATATATGCCACATCTTCTTTATCCATTCATCTGTCAGTCGACACTTAGGTTGCTTCCATGTCCTGGCTATTGTAAATAGAGCTGCAGTGAACATTGTGGTACATGATTCTTTTTGAATTATGGTTTTCTCAGGGTATATGCCCAGTAGTGGGATTGCTGTGTCGTATGGTAGTTCTATTTTTAGTTTTTTAAGGAACCTCCATACTGTTCTCCATAGTGGCTGTATCAATTTACATTCCCACCAACAGTGCAAGAGGGTTCCCTTTTCTCCACACCCTCTCCAGCATTTATGGTTTTTAGATTTTTTGATGATGGCCATTCTGACTAGTGTGAGGTGATACCTCATTGTAGCTTTGATCTGCATTTCTGTAATAATTAGCGATGTTGAGCAGCTTTTCATGTGCCTCTTGGCTGTCTGTATATCTTTTTTGGAGAAATGTTTATTTAGATCTTCTGCCCATATTTTGATTGGATTGTTTGTTTTTTGGATATTGACCTGCATGAGCTGTTTGTGTATTTTGGAGATTAATCCCTTGTCAGTTGCTTCATTTGGAAAAATATTCTCCCATTCTGAGGGTTGTCTTTTCGTCCTCTTTATGGTTTTCTTTGCTGTGCAAAAACTTTTAAGTTTAATTAGGTCCCATTTGTTTATTTTTGTTTTTATTCTCATTACTCTAGGAGATGAGTCAAAAAGGATCTTCCTGTGATTTATGTCAGAGTGTTCTTCCTGTTTTCCTCAAAGAGTTTTATAATGTCCAGTCTTACATTTAGGTCTATTTTTGTGTATGGTGTTAGGGAGTGTTCTAATTTCATTCTCTTACATGTCACTGTCCAGTTTTCCCAGCACCACTTATTTGAAGAGAGTGTCGTTTCTCCATTGTATATCCGTGCCTCCTTTGTCACAGATTAGGTTACCTTAGGTGCCTGAGTTTATCTCTGGGCTTTCTATCCTGTTCCATTGATCTATATTTCTGTTTTTGTGCCAGTACCACACTATCTTGATTACTGTAGCTTTATAGTACAGTCTGAATTCAGGGAGCCTGATTCCTACAGCTCTGTTTTTCTTTCTCAAGATTGCTTTGGCTATTCGGGGTCTTTTCTGTTTCCAAATAAATTGTAAAATTTTTTGTTCTAATTCTGTGAAAAATGTCATTGGTATTTTGATAGGGATTGCATTGAATCTGTACATTGCAGTATAGTCATTTTCACAATATTGATTCTTCCAATCCAAGGGCATGGTAAAGCTCTCCATCTGTTTGTGTCATCTTTGATTACTTTCATCAGTGTCTTATAGTTTTCTGAGTACAGATCTTTTACCTCCTTAGGTAGGTTTATTTCTAGGTATTTTGTTGTTGCAGTGGTGAATGGGATTGTTTCCTTAATTTCTCTTTCTGATCTTTCGTTGTTAGTGTATAGGAATGCAAGAGATTTCTGTGTATTAATTTTGCATCCTACAACTTTACCAAATTCATTGATTAGCTCTGTTAGTTTTCTGGTGGCATCTTTAGGATTTTCAATGTGTAGTATTATGTTATCTGCAAACAGTCACAATTTGACGACTTCTTTTCCAATTTGGATTCTTTTTATTTCTTTTTCTTCTCTGATTGCCATGGCTAGGACTTCCAAAACTATGTTGAATAATAGTGGTGAGAGTGGACATTCTTGAATATTTTTTTAAAGTAGGATGGAGATTAGAAATTTTCTAGCTAAACTTCCTTCCATTTTGTAGATAAGCAGTTAACACTGAGATCTGAAACTACAGCTTAGATGTCCTCAATTCATGTACTTTTTTCCCAGAAACCCAGAAGGTGGAGGAGTTTTAGATGAGAGGTGATACAGATATTGGGACAGCTGGACTTGGGTGAGGCACCTTAGGCTTTAAGTACCTGCCTGGAGGGTATCATGACGGTGATAAGTGTAGAAGGCTCAGGGAGTGAGATAGAAAATGTAGAAGAAGGTAGAAAACATGACATGCAAATGAAGTTGGAAACGTAACAAAACTGAGCTTTTCCTAAGATATTTTTCACAGCTTTTGGTCATCTGTACTAGAGGAAATTCAGATTGCATCCCCAACAGATCTTTACTATATAACGAATCTTAGTATTTTCTTTTGCATTCTTTTATAAAAACTTTGGAGATTTATCATATGCTTTTTCAACCTTAGCTATCTGCTACCTAATATCCTAATGACATATAATTGCAGTCACTTTGTCACTTTTCATTGGTGTAATATTTAAAACTATTTAATGTCATTGTAATTTGTGAATTAATTATATATATATATAGTTTTTAAATTTATTCATTTTATTTATTTTTGGCTGCCTTGGTTGCTCGTTGCTGTGTGTGAGCTTTCTCTAGTTGTGGCGAGCGGGAGCTACTCTTTGTTGCGGTGTGCGGGCTTCTCATTGCGGTGGCTTCTGTTGTTGCGGAGCGTGGGCTTTAGAGCGCAGGCTCAGCAGTTGTGGCACATGGGCCCAGTTGCTCACGGCATGTGGGATGTTCCCCAACCAGGGCTCGAACCCGTGTCCCCTGCATTGGCAGGCGGATTCTCAACCACTGCGCCACCAGGGAAGCCCCCAATTTTATATTTTAAATAACACTCTGTAGTCTCTAGAGAAGGGATTATTAACTGTTGCTTTTTTTTTTTTTAATATGAGGAAACAGATATAGTGTGCTTATAGTCTAGAGGCTCAGGGTTTAGTGAAGGAGAAGAAACAGAAGGAGAGAATTAATAGCAAGAGCATGTATGTTTAGCTAGTCTTCAGTTTTACAGTCATGATTTCTCTTGTTCCTTAAAAGCGAGCACTCTTACTTTTTAGTTGACAGAGAGGGAAACCAGAGCGTAAATTTGTAACTTGTCAAAGTTCCCATAGGCAGTCAGTGGTGAGGCCGGCCTCCAGCTCAAGCCCTAGGATTTGAGAATGTTCCTGTTTTCTCACTTGGCTGTATTGCTTTCCTCATCATTATCCCCTGTAACGGGTACAGTCTGTGTGAGGGCCAATGAGAACCAGAGTTAGGGCAGGGGTTGCAGAGAGGGTGACATTGGAGCTGTGTCTTGGAGGACGGGCAAGAGTTCTTCTGCCTTAAAGAGCAAGAGGGCATCTTCAGGGCTTCCCTGGTGGCGCAGTGGTTGAGAGTCCGCCTGCCGATGCAGGGGACACGGGTTCGTGCCCCGGTCCGGGAAGATCCCACAGGCCGCGGAGCGGCTGGGCCCGTGAGCCATGGCCGCTGAGTCTGCGCGTCCGGAGCCTGTGCTCTGCAACGGGAGAGGCCACAGCAGTGAGAGGCCCACGTACCGCAAAAAAAAAAAAAAAGAAAAAAAGAGGGCATCTTCATCTGAGGGCATGCCCTGAGCCATGGTAGAAATTGCTTTTTTCAGAAAGGCAGTAATGCCTCACAGTAAGGTCTTAGGAGGCTCCTATCCCAGGGTTCAGCACGAAGCTCCCCATGAGTAGTGCAATTCTGAATTCCTTGCTGCCTTTTCAATACCCTTTCACTATAATTTTTATCCAGTTATGTAAATAATGAAATTTTTGTCCAGTTATGTAGATAATGAACTCTTGGAATTAATCCTACAAATGGCACTTCCTGAAGACATAGTTATTATCGTCTGTCCACTTCTTTTGCCCAGACTTTACTGGCCCTTATTTAAACATTCAGATTCTTGTCTAGTACATAATTTCAAGAATTAATCTGTGAAACATTTGGACCTACTATGTGTCTGGGTTCCAAGAAGGTTCTGGGGATCCAAAATTGTTAAGCCTTGCTATCCAGGAGTTTTCATGACCCACATTTTTATGGCTAATGCAAAGGCAACATTATACAACATTGTTTTGACAAACTCAAAAAATTGATATTTGTATTTCTATGAATGTTCATATGTAGCCAGAACTGTTGTAAGACATGTCCTGTGTTTTTAAAATATTTCCAGTTCTTTATCTTGGTAATAACCAGAGAAATATTAAGTTTTCTTGAACATAGATAAATCTTTGCATTCAATAGTTTGTAGTTGAATTGTAAAATGGAACTCATAAGTGAACTGATTGATATAGTGGTTGCTTTCTGTAACAGCTTTCAGATGCCATGGCATTTTTGCAGCATGCTGCAGACTTGAAGACAAATGAGAAAATAAAATAATAGTTGAAAACACTTGCAGCTGATATGAATGTTGAAGGACAGTAACACATTTCAAGTCATATAACATACCAGATTGTTAGGAGAAAAATGTTGCTTTTAAAATATTAGTGCAGTATAGGTCTTAGATCAATCTTGAATACTTTAAAATTCTTTAAATTATGTATGTACTAGCATTTGATGTATATGCATAGAAAATTGACATTTTAAAACTCACTAACTTTTTTTTTTTTTTTTTTTTTTGTGGTACACGGGCCTCTCACTGTTGTGGCCTCTCCTGTTGCGGAGCACAGGCTCCGGACGCACAGGCTCAGCGGCCATGGCTCACGGGCCCAGCCGCTCCGTGGCCTGTGGGATCTTCCCGGACCGGGGCACGAACCTGTGTCCCCTGCATTGGCAGGTGGACTCTCAACCACTGCGCCACCAAGGAAGCCCAAAAACTCACTAACTTTTACACAAAAAACACACTCTTATCAACTTGTCAAATAGAAGCTAACCTCACAGTGACCTATTTAAAAACCCCAGTCAGTTATTTATCATAATGGGAACAAGACACTAGCCAAATAGAATTATAGTATTTATCACTTGAACTTTAAGATTTTTTATACTCTCTAATGGTTTAATTGATTAACTTATTACTTTTAGAAGTCTTATGTGCTTAAAAATTATGTATCGTGTTAATTACAGAGACTGCAAATTTTCATAGTCATAACTATCTTCCTAGGAAAGATGCATGGGATGAATATGGAAATTGAGAAATAAGAAAATGGGGATCAAGTTGTAGAAAAATAGAATATCTAGAGTTGAAATATTCAGACACTGGAAGAGGGAAAAGAAGGCATTGATGATTTCACTTGGTGTTGCTGGGAGGGTGCGAGTTGAAGAGAGGAGAAGATATGGGCTGTGTGGATCAGGGGCTGGCTGATTCAATGACAGTGGAAAACGCTGCCTACTGCCAGCGTGGGGACAGTGTAGGTGAAGAACACTCCCCAGTGCTGGGGAATCAGCGTGGGTAGGCATTACTGACTGAAGGGATGGAGAGAAGGAATGGGCCTTTATTCTTGAGTGTCAGGTGAAGTGGAAGGGGCTCTCTGTGAGAACTAATTTTAAGCCCAGAGAGGCTGGTGTTTACCAGGCTTCACTTTTTTCATATCCACTTAATGCTTCGCGGGAGACTGAAAACTCTTCTAGGGTGTGCTGATAGTTCCCAGATGAACACAAAAAACAACCTTCAAGAGCATGGACATTTGAGAATGGACTTTGAAAGCAGCCCTGCATTTCTCATAAGATCTAGACTCTTGTTCTAACCTGCTGCTCTCAGCTACAGGACCTTGGGCTTAATTTTCTCACCTGCAAAATGGGAACAATAATTTTTCCCTACTAGCGTCATGGGATTACAATTTATATGAAAGGGCTTTATAAATCCTGAAGCGGTGAACAAGAAGTATGGTATTATGGTGATACAAAAAAATCAGAGCCAGGTTACCTGAGAGGCTAATTATATGTTTATATTTCTCTATACCCTCGTTTTTTTTTTTTTTTTTTTTTTTTTTTTGCGGTACGCGGGTCTCTCACTGTTGTGGCCTCTCCCAGGAGCTCCGCTCCCTGCACGTTGCAGCGCACAGGCTCCTGACGCGCAGGCTCAGCGGCCATGGCTCACGGGCCCAGCCGCTCCGTGTCATGTGGGATCTTCCCGGACTGGGGCACGAACCCGCGTCCCCTGCATCGGCAGGCGGACTCTCAACCACTGCGCCACCAGGGAAGCCCTATACCCTCTTTTTTTATTTGTTTGTTTTTGCAGAGGTGGGTGGAACAATAGAAAAAATTCAATTTTAGCTCTCTTGAACCCCTTTCTTAGAGATAAGCCATGAAAATCCACTGGTTCTTGAAGGCATTGAGTATGGAAGTTCTGTGTATGTAGTCTGTTACACCATGTACATGCTCCACATTTTAACATGGGTACAGGTTACAGATCTATATGCAAGTGGAGAAATATGTTTAGAAGGGTATACACCAAAACATTACCTGTGGCTTTATTTGAATGGTGGGATTAGGGTGATTAAAAATTGGTTTTCTTACTGGTTTGTTTCTTCATGTTTTCTAGATTGTCACTAGTTATATACACACATATGTAACACACACACACATAAACAGATGTAAAATTTCATGTGGAAGCTGTACTCTGGCAACTCAGAATTTGCTTCACTTGCTAGGTTAAGGTTGACTAATACATACATATGTAAATACAGAATTTACTATTTTTAAAACATTTACTGGAAGACAAAACACCTGGCAGAAACTGGTGACACTGTGGGACATTGTGTGATACACATTTATGTAAAGGGAGCTGTGTTTTACATGGATAGGTCTTACTCATTTGACTTGCTACTCATACACCTTATTACACACTGTCCTGGACCATTTCTCTTGGAGATTTCTACTCTCCACTGCTTGGTGGTAACACCTATAAATAACAGATTTGCAGGTTAACACTTTGTATTTGCTTGCCTGTGAGTTACCACAGTTCCTGGTTTCTGTGGCCCTGTCCTGGAGCAGTTTGCCCTGCCATCTCCGGTGAAATGCCTCCCTGAATACCATTGGCTTGTATTTATTTTCAAACTTTTGCTCAACTCTGACCATGCAATCTAGCACCACACAAATCCCAGAGAAAGAAATCATGGCCTCTCAGTTATGACCCTTAGATGATAGAGAAGACAAGACGCAAAAGTGCCACAAAAAGGAATGGCACAGGTGAGAAATTATCGGTACTGTTTCTGTTGTTTTCATCATTTCTTCCCAGTGTCATTGCCACTGGGCATTTTGAATGGAGTGGACCAAAAAAGTGGTAAAAAAAAAAAAAGCAGAAGAGTGGTAGGTGATGAGAACATAGTGAGATGTGTGAAACCAGAGAGTGATGGCCTGATGTATCATCTCACTCTTCCAGTTGACAAACTGGCCTTGGCCTGTGTTTAGTAGGAAGTGTGAAAGATGGAGAAACAAAATGATGCTAATGGTAACTTTTGGGGAGGTAACCCTGGTGGGAAAGAGGGATCCTGAATGGTTTTATAGACATTAGAAATTGGCCAACTGCCATATAAATTTGTGTGCGACTTTGTACTATTTTAAGCCTTGCTTAAATTTAGCCAAAGCATTTTCACTTTGAATCACTAAGAAGGAAGCAAGCATGATAGAATTTTCAGATTGTTAAAACTGCTTTAAGTCCTAATGACTGGTTCTGCCCTAACACATGTCTGCAGTATGTTCTGATGTATTTTCATTCAGATACCTCAGGGGTATGAATCCCATTTCATTTACCTATCACCTAGCTGCTCAACTAGGCTTTGTTCTAGTAGCATGTTGGTTATGCAGTGTCTTAGAAGGATATTTAAGCTGGAATCTAAGTGCAACCAGGTTTTTTATTTTTCTGTTTTGTAGTGTTGGGTGCTATTCATGTGCTTACAATGCATTCCTATAAAACTCACATTTTGTATTTACAGAGAAATTTCTCTTGAGAGTTAAGGTCTTGTAAAACATTCTCGTTCTACAGCATGAACGAATTATTATACTCAAGGGCATTGAAAGTGAAGTGTACTGAAGAAAAGAATTTTTTCATTAAAATGCAGTTTATATTGATAAAACAGATTACTAGCAGTTGATGAAATGTGAAACTTGGAGCTCCTCATATCACTAAATCGCCAGTCAGTTTATTCTGGCAAGTGGAACCAGTATGTAACACATAGGGGGCCAGGCATTTTTACCTGTTAGCATTGTCTTTTGGTAAAGTACTTTGAAAAAATATATAGTATCTGCGCCTTGATAAGCAGGCTGTGGTAACTAGGATTATTAGAAAATAAAAGCTGTTGTGTTATCAGTTTGGGCACATTTATCAATCAGTATTTTAAACATTGACAAGTGGTAATTTAATAGGGAATGACCCAGTTGGCAGGAAGTTCTAATGACAGATGATGCAAACTCATTTATCACTAAGGGGCTCTGCTGGGCTGCTTACCTTTCTCTGTATTGTGGCTCATATTTTCCAAGTCTGGGATATGAGAAGCCGCAAAGGGCACCAAGCCTGAAACCACTCCCAAGGAGAGAAGAGCATTAACACTTTAGGAGCCTGCTTTTTCTTTCTTTTTTCTTTTCTTTTTTTTTTTTGTAGTACGCGGGCCTCTCACTGCTGTGGCTCCGCGGCATGTGGGATCCTCCCGGACCGGGGCACGAACCCGCGTCCCCTGCATCGGCAGGCGGACTCTCAACCACTGCGCCACCAGGGAAGCCCAGGAGCCCGCATCTTTGAAAAGGCTGTTCCAGGTGGATGAGTCTCAATTTAAAACATAAATGAGATTGGTACATTATTAGCAATGTGTGGTATTCTATCTACTTAGATTTTTATACAGGAGAAAGTAGGTAGATGAAATTTTGAGTGAAGTACAGGAAGAGGTGATTTAGAATTTATTAACATCATGAAAAAGACAAACATTTTAATGAGAAGTCTTCTGTTATTAAAATAGCTTTCCCCTCTATAATTAATGCATCTTTTCTCTCTAGCTGCTTTAAAATTTGTTTTCTTTGTCTTTAGCTTTCAAAAGTTTTACTATGATGTGTCTTGGCGTGGATTTTTAAGGGTTTGCTCAGTTTGAATCTGTAGGTTTATGTTTTTTGTCAAATTTGGGAAATTTTCAGCCCTTATTTCTTTGAATGATTTTTTCAGCCTTACCCTCTTTTCTTCTTCTGGGACTCCGATGACACAAATGTTAGAACTTTTGTTATAGTCCCACACATTCCTGAAGCTCTGTTCATTGTTTTTCCCCCACTATTTTCTCTCTGTTGTTCAGATTGGCTAAATGATATTGTTTCCTCTTCAAGTTCACTGATTCTTTCCTCTGTCTCCCCTACATTCTGCAGTTGAGCTCATTCTTTCAGTATATTCTGTTTTCAGTTCTAAAATTTCTATTTATGTCTTCTATTTCTTTGCTTTTTCTTTCTTTCTTTCTTCTTCTTTTTCCAAAACCTTGTTTCACTTGTTTCAAATGTGTTTATAACTGTTGGCTGGATCATTTTTATGTTGGCTGCTTTAAATCTCTCTCATCTCTGCTGGCATCTTAATTGTCTTTAGTCATTCAGCTTAAGATATCCTGGTTCTTGGTATGATGAGTAGTTTTCAGTTGAAACGTGGATGCTTTGGGTCTTGTATTATTAGATTCTGAACCTTATTTAAATCTTGTGTTTTTGCAGGCTCCTCTGACACTACTCTGGTGGGTGATGGAGATGCCCCCTCATTACTGTGAGGTAGGGGTGGAAGTTCAGGTTTTCTACTAAGCCTTCATTGACCAGGGTTGGGGGGAGGGCTCCTTGGGGGCTTTTTACCACTGAGCTATGGTGAGAGTCACGACTCTCCACTACCTCCCCTCTGACACCACCCCAGCTAGTTGATACCAAAGTCCTGGTTCCCAATCTTTACCGTCTCTGACACTGCTGGAGGTTGGGTGTGGGGAGCAGGTTGCTATAGCCTAGCCAAGGTGAAAATCTAGGTTTTCCACTTGGTCTTTGCTGGCAGGGGTGGAGCCTCAGTTTTTACCGTGGTGTTTGTCTGGAATAGTATGGTTATTGTCTAAAAATCTGTCTTACTAGGCTCCCCTTTTCTGCTCCTTTGGATAGAGAGAACAGGCTTTTCTTGGGGCTGTTGTCTGTCTATGCCCATTGGTGTTTCCAGGCTACTGGCTTATCAAGTATCTGATCTGGGATATATCAGTCAAAAAACAAAAACAACCAAAACCAGGAAACTCACCTCTGTGTCATTCCTTAGGTTCCAAGTTCTCTAGCCAGTCTGCCTTCTTTCCACCTTTCAGAGTCTTTCTATGTTTGTTTTACATGTAACGTCCAGTGTTTTTAGTTGTACTTACCAGGAGGAATACGGAAAAGTATATCTGTATCATTTCCCCCAAATAGATTCTCAGTAGGATATTTTGGTACTTGTGTCTCATAATATAGCAGAGGTTATTGATATTGGCTTCATCTGTTGAATCGCTTAATTATTCTGAACTGGAAAGCCTTGTGCAGCAATCCTAGGAATTTCAATCTGGTATGAGACTATACCAATGTGATATTTTCTTGGGATAAGGAATCAATTTGGTTATTTCCTATTTGAACATAATTGACAAATAGTAAGCTTTTGATACATAGATCGTTTAAGATTGAAAGTTTATTTAAAACCAGAGTAAATTAGTTTCTTCTTTACTGATGAACATTTGGATAACTTGGAAAATATGCCTCATGACTGTTTTGCTTATTGATACTTACCACTCTGAAAATATTTCATTGTTTTAAAACATTCTGAGCATCTGAATTGTTTCTTTTGAATTTTGAGTAGAGTTAATGGGAACTAGATAGGAGCTATCCCTCTGTCCTGGATTATAATAGTAAAGGTCCAGCTGTGTGACATGCTGGGAAGTCTCAGTGGAAAGAGAGAGAGAGAAAGAGAGAGAGAAGACTGTGTGTGTGTGTGTGTGTGTGTGTGTGTGTGTGTGTGAAAGCTGAGGACAGTAAATGCTGGCCTGCCCAGAGAATGTTCAGCAGTCTGAATCACCAAGTTCCAGGGTCACAGGGAGCTCACATCTGGTCTGGGACTATGTATGAGGCTAGTCAGGTACCGTTGTAAGACTGCCAAGTGTCAGTGTTCAGAACTGGTGGGTCCAGCCAAGTCCACATAAGCCATGTCAGAGGCAGAGTCAGTCCTGGAAAAGGGGGCTCAAAAGAACCAGATGTGGACATAAATGCTACCACCACCTGGCCTATGTTTTAGGGACTGATCACTGCTACAGTCCTACCTGGAAACTGCTTGAGGCCCGAGATCCATGGAAAAGGCCTGTTGCATGGACTGACCCCAGAGGCACAAGCCTGGTGAAATCAGAGGGACAGAGATGATGGGATGGTTGTAGCCAGGCCTTATCGGGGGCATGCTCTAGATGTGGGAGTCAGAACTTCCTTTCAGACCCTCACTCACTCCCTAGATGCTAGTCATCCGGCTGTCTGTTGTTTCGGGTCTGACAGGCTCTTAGTACCGAGACTGAGCTGAGCAGATCAGAGAGGGCTCAAATTCATACCCAGAATCAATTTGGCACACCAGCCGAGCAGGGTGGAAAGACTGCCCTTGGCTGATTCTCTTTTGCTTTTTAGCACTTGCCCTATACTTTTAGAGCCAAAAGACAAGTAGGAAATGTAGGGAATTTTCTTAATGTCAGAAATAGTTCCCCTAGGAGTCCAGGCAGTTTTTTCTCTTCTTAAGAATGTGAGTGCATTGGAAAGGCCCTGACGTGAGAATCAGAAGCTTAAGATCGAGTGCCAGAGGGAGAGGACAGGCAAGTGTCCCCAGCTTGTCTCAGGAAGATAGGAATGATAGGATCAGTCCTGCTGTCTCACAGGATTGTTTTGCGTGAAAATAGAGTAAAAAAAGTTTAAGTGCCACGTGATGTCTCATAATGTAACATCTCATTATATGTTTGCACAAATATAAATGCTTCTCTTTGTCTGATTTTTCTCTTCTGTTATGTGGAGAAAAATAACTCTTCCTTAGTAGGAAAATTAATGGAGGAGAACAAGTCCATGGGTATCGGACAGTCCCATTATGTAGTTTTAAGGAAACAATTGAGTGTTAGTAGTGTAATTTTTGGACAGTGACATAAAAATACATTTTTATTTTCCTTCAGATTATCCATTTCTAAACTCTTTCTACTAATTGAGTGTCAGCTTCTCAGGGTTTTTTTTGTTTTTTTTTTTTTCACCCTTGGGAGCTATAAATATCCTTTGCTGATAATGATGTCCTTACAACTAAGAGGAACTTAGAAAATTTGCTGTAGCCTTCACTAACCTGTTTGCATTGAAGTAGTATTGGCCAGAATTCCAAAGAATTGTTAAACAAGTAGAGTTTGTCTGTGATGGACTTTAGCCTCCTGCTGTCATTCAGATGTCTGCGTGGAGCGGTACCCTAATACCTAGGCACCTAGAAGGCACTCAGGAATTCTGCGTTGTATGCACGTGTGAGTAGATGAATGGGTGCTTGCTGCCCTTTGACTCAGGCTCACATTGCGGTGCTCCCTCTTCGGCTCCAGCGGCCCCTCTGCTGCCAGTACCTACGTTGTATTGTATTCCCGAGGCCTCCAGCTAGTAACAAATTTGCAGCTTGTTACCTAGTAAACTAGTTTGTGTTAACCTGCTGTGACCGATGGTGGACCTATCAGAAAAGTGTAGGTAAGGAATGTCTACATCACTCTCACGGTAAGTAATCAGTAAATATTAGCTGCTGTCATCATTACCATCCTCATATTCATCATCGTCATCGTCACATAACCATCATTATCCAGAATATTCCCCTGTAGTCATTTTCACGTTTGTTCCCAAGAACCATCATGGCGGTAAGAATTTTCCCAGATGATAGTGAAGATTTGGTGGGATGGCTCTGGTGGAGGAGTAGCGAGAATCGGTGGGAGGGAGGAATGTGTGTGGGGAACAAAAATAAGCCTCTGCTCCCCTCATGGTCCCCTCACCTCTTTAACCAGATAAGCTATGCTTTTATCTGTTCTATATATCTGTATTCCTGGTGGATTTTATTTTTGAAAGGATTCCACAGCTTAATTTTCTTTTTCAAAAGAAATACTATCAGCAATATGCTGGTTGCTGGAGAGTGTAAGATGAATATAGCTCTTTTCTTGTAAATGTGCAGATGACAGTGACAAGGGAAGGGAAAAATAACTGACCACATTTCAGAGTGTATTCTTAAGCAAGTATCAATAATTTGTGCAGTCTTTAAAGTGAATGTGTTTCTCATTGGAAGCTAGCATGTTGAACAGCGCGTGTGTCATACCAATCTCACTGTCCCTTGTTTTTGTTTTTTTTTTAACATCTTTATCGGAGTATAATTGCTTTACAATGTTGTGTTAGTTTCTGCTGTATAACAAAGTGAATCAGCTATACATATACATATGTCCCCATATCTCCTCCCTTTTGCGTCTCCCTCCCACCCTCCCTATCCCACCCCTCTAAGTGTTCACAAAGCACTGACCTGATCTCCCTGTGCTATGCGGCTGCTTCCCACTAGCTATCTATTTTACATTTGGTAGTGTGTATATGTCCATGCCACTCTCTCACTTTGTCCCAGCTTACCCTTCTCATTCCCCATGTCCTCAACAGGAATAAAGATGCAGGCATAGAGAATGGACTTCAGGTCACTGTCCCTTCTAATAGGGCTGCTATGTTAGTGAATAGGGTGGCTGTATCCCTTACCGGCTATTTGACCTTAGAACAGTCACTGAACTTGGTGAACCTCAGTGTGCTTAGCTGTAAAATGCCAAAAAATCGTAATGTTATAAGGATTAAATAAAACTTGTTCTCTAATGTAAAATACCTGGTATACCTTTGGCCTCAGTATATACACATGCATATATACTCTCTATATTTAACATGCAGAAAGCATTAGATGAAATCAGCAGGGCATTTCACACACCCTCTCATGATAGCCTTACAACTAAGATGGGTAGGTTGATTTGTAATTTGCTAACCATCTTCCTTGAACGGATATGTGCTCATGAATTCCAGTAGCCTTAAAGGGAGATCCCAGGTTGTTACAGAAAAAGCGCAGATCTGAATTTAGACAAACTTTATCTAAAAGTCCAAGTTCTGTCATTTACTAGATTCTTGAGCAAGTCACTTAAGCTGTTTAAGTCTCCATTTCCTCATCGACAAACTAGGTAATCAGCTAGGATTTTGTGAGGATTAAATTCTAGAAAACACTAAGGATCAGTTGCCAATCAGGGTATTTCATATACGGTAGGTGCTCAAGAAATGTTCCTTCTCTTCTCTACTCTGGTGGGATGCCACAAACAAAAACCCAAACCAAGTGTCCTAGAATTTTGGATGACAGAGAACAAGAAATAATTAAAAGAATAATGAGTTATAAGGATGAAATACATTATCTTGATTTACAAAAGTAGTGCACTGAATGTACAAAATGATATTTGAAAACGTGTTAACTCTTACATTCAAAAAATGATTATATATATAAAACACCTCTAGAAAACTTAAGGTGTCTTGAAATTCTTAACCTGAAGGAAGAATTCTGCGGGGAGGCAAAATACCTGTATTCACACTATGAAATCACTGAATCTTGGAGTTTGAAAGATTGTTATGTGCAAATGCAGGTACATTTGTATTGTGTTGTTCCTAAGCAGAGAATTATAACATGAGAAGCATAGGGCAAAGATAGCAATTCTAGAAAGACATCTTCTTTCTAATAATTAGATTCCTTCAGCAATGAAATAGGGTGTGTGTGTGTGTGTGTGATATGTTTTGAAGAAATAAGTTTGATATTACTGATGAGATTGTAGAGATTCTTGTGTCAGAGATGCGTAAGGGACAAAGAGCTCGAGGGAGGGGAGATGTCACATTTCACCTGATCTGACAACTCCCCTGTAAAACCTTGGGAAATTGTCTAGAGCTCCCCTGTTGCAAATATTCTCTGTACTCTTTCATAGAAAGGAGTCTAAATGAAAATGAATTCAACAATTAGTAGGTGGAATATTGCAGCCAAGTCTTTCCAAGGGATTCCCAAATGGGTGGGATGTTGCATGAGTTCAGTTTCTAAGTTCACACCTAATTAATTCTGTGATCACATACCTATATGATTAAGTCAACACAACATACATACAGAAATCAGTAAGATTAATAACGAGTAATGTTTTCAAGTATAAGTTCAGAATATGCTGGTAGCATGGAATATTATCTCTAAAACGGGCATTTTAGAGGAGGAAGAATTTCAAGAACATCCTATATAAAGAAGAAAGTTTGGTTCCCAATGGTTATTGTGGCCCCAATTCAATTTGGTTATTAGTCTAATAAAAGACAAAGTGATTTTGTGATGTGTAGCCTCTAAGAATCAAGAAGCGATCATTTTTCTATGCTTTGTCTAGTGTTACTTAGAATCTTCCTGTGAACAGGGCTCTATTTAATCTTCCTCATTTGAGTGGCATACACAATCAGGAAAACTCTGGGAGTCATTTGAATAAGCCAGCTAGTGTAACTGTGAATCTTCTTGAGAACGATGGAAAGGTTAAATGCTTTGCAATACGTATATTCTGAGGGGAGCCCTCAGAGGCTGCTCTCTGGTTTCACTGAGAGCAGAACTTGGGCCAAAAGAACTAGCTATGTTTTGTCGGGCTTAATACACTCCCATTTCAAGGTGATTGCCAGTTATTATGTGATCATGAGAAGACAGACTTTAATTTCAGTGAGCATTAGCATCGTCAGCAACAAGCCTTTTTGCATGTGGTGTGCCAGGTGCTGCATAAAATATGTTAAACTAGCATACCGCCTGCTCTCTACATGCTTACAGTATGAAGCATGATGCAGGCTATTTTAGATATAGGCAAATCTGAAAGGTACGGTGATTAATAACAGCAGCTAAAGTCATGCCTTCCATTTATGTACCATGTTCTGGTTTACAAAGTTCTTAAGAGAGCAGAACATTCCTCCCAGGAAGGTGATGAATCCTGTGAAGCAGAAATGTTTCTGGTACCACTTTCCCTGAAGGGAATTGAGTCTGTAGTTTTATTGAAGAATCATAAGATGCAGCTTAAAGGATGTGATCATAGCAAAGTGATCCAACCAGAGAGAAAATTCCACCTGGAAATAAGAAGCTAGATCATTTTGCTGAGTTTTGATGTGGAAAAGGGTTGGGGAAGATCAAGGTACAGGATATATGGAAGATTTAATGAAGCATATAATGTGGAAAGAAGGAGAGACATATACTTAAGCCCTGAAATGGAGCCTGCCAAGTTTATTCAGGTGTCCAGTGCATTATCAGTAGTGAAAAGTAGTGAACCAACGTTTCCTCACTAATACTTGCCTGTCCCTCATACCTTAGGTCTTGTGTTACTCCAGACAGAGAGTACGTGACTCTTTCCGTCTTGATTGTAAGCCATTGCATCTATTTCTCTATTGTTTTCCTAATGTCTTTCTGTCTGGGTCTAGGGTCAAATTCTTTCTTCTTACCTCCTATTTACTACCGTAGCCTCTAAAAAACAGTGCTTAGCATTATCATTCTTCAGTAGTCCTTTCTGAATAATGTCACTGGCATTAGACAACTAGATCACTTGTTTTAAACAATACATTGTGGTAAGATACTGCCTTTAATTTATTCCATACCTCCATTGCTTACCCAGACAGACTTATAAAGGAAGCTTTTAAATTACATATAGAGTCATAATTTTGTATGCATATGTCATGTATATGCATGTCTATTTTCAATTGATTTATGTATTTTCACTCATTTGATTATAAGATTCTTAAACATGGAAATTCTTTAATGCTTTTTAACACCCTACAGGACCAGCATATTTCTTTACTGTTGATTTCCAATAAATATTATTAGTGGGCAGACAATACTTGAAGATTTGGGAAGAGAAATCTGTGAGACAGCTGCAGAACCACCACTAAGCTTGGGTTACCATTCAGCTTGCATCTTTCTTTCTGAGAGAAATGGGTTGTAATTTGTGCTTACCATCTAGCTGTCTTGTTTAGCTTAAGTGCTATTTACCTTATGGAATAAATTCATAAGCAAGAAAGTCCGTGTTGCATTTTGACTCTATTTTAAAAGAACCTTTTAGAACAGTGGGCCAAAATATAGTTACATTAAATTTGGAGAGAATCATTGTCCCTAAATGTACTTTATTTGCCTTGTTGACCTGTGTCAACACGTGAACAAAGGAGGTTTACCACTTTGAAAGGTGACATGAAAATATTGGGTGTGGGATATATAATTGCTATCTAACCTTTTGAAAACCAAGCTTGTACCCTTAACTGAAAATCTTGACATTTTGGTCATGAGCCTCACTTATGGAACACCTCAGAATAAACTTGGAACTTGAAGGTCAGTGAAGAAACTCATTGTCAATTCAGCGTAGAGAAGCTTACATAACACCTCCGCAGCCAGATCTGGCTTGTGTTAGTGCTACCAGAGCCTCACTCTCATGAGTCCTCCAGCCTCTCATCAGAGGGGCAGGAGGAAACTGAGGTGCAGACAGACAGAGTATACAGATGACAAGGCAAGCCTTCAAACAGCACAGAGGACTTAGAGATGCTTGAGAGAAAACTAGATGAGTCTTGAAATACGAGCTTCAATGTAAACATCCCCAAAGACCAAGTGGATAAAATTGAAGGAAAAGATGAGAAACTTGGAAGAGGCAGACAGACAAATTTGAAACAAGTGTTTCTGGGACTGGAGGGGCAAGCATAAAGTGGTTTAAAAGCATTTCTGAGGAAGCCAGATATGTCAAAATCAGGGGTTCTTGACAGAGGACTTGAATGGGAATGGGGCATTTTTAGCGCCAGGCTTTGGAAGAAGAAAGAAGTTCCACTCATCACCATATTGAGAATATTCAGCACCCATATTATTGCAGGGGTTGTTCATGGATATGACATCAGGATTGTACCCACCCACCCCCAGAAAGAAAAAACAAGGCAGGAAGAGTTTTGAATAGATTTGAAAACAAATGTCTAAGTTGGAACATCAAAATTAGGCAGACACAGGGGACAAGAAACCACAGAGACAGTTAACCAGAGAGACGGTGATGAAGTGAGAAAGCCCACTGAGTGGGTAGGCAGCATAGTAGTTGAACCTGTCAACTCCATAGTGGAATGGGAGTCAAGTGTTTCTCTGGTTGAAGAAAACAAGAGGTCAAGTGAAGAGAATCTGTAGGACAGGAGCTGATAGTTGAGGATAAATATTTTTTAAATGTTTAAGTGGCAAGCAAATGAGTATTGGAATTCAAAGTAAATGTACTATTAGATGGAACATAGTAGCATGAAAGAGAATGAAGGAAAAGCCTCTGAACATGGAATTAAAAATCATTACATGAGAAATCTTAAGTTATGTATGGATTTTATAACATATGTAAGCCCTAAAATAAGAATATATGACATGTGTCCTTATCCGTTCACATTTAAAAGCTAATTAATATTCCTAGGATAAAAATAATAAAACTTTAGATGTTGACTCTTGGAAATTATGTAGATGATGATCAGTATGAATTCATATGAGTAAATCAGATTTTGAAGTCATTTCTTTCTCTCTAAAGAAACTTATTGTTTTCTGCACACCACTTCATTTTGGCCAGCAATAAGTCCAACTCAGTGTGCTGCAGCAGAATGTTTTAAGCTGAAATGTGCATTGGAATCTGTTTGTTTGCAGCAGATGATTTGACTAAGCTTTGATGCGCAGTCACTTTCTGACATTTGTGTATTTCAGCAGTGAACAATGTAAACTCATTTTCTGAGCACTTTGATTACTTGCACATAGCAGTGCCCATGGCATGTGACAGAGAAGAGCACTCTATCCACTAATCAGATAGATATGCTTCAAGTGTATTTACACAAAATAATGAAAACAGCTGTTAGATACCTTTAAACTTGAGTGTGTTTTGTTATTAACCTACTAGCCTGTACACATGACAGTATAATTCTTAGCTCACTCAAGTTGCCTTTAATGACACAGTAATAAAGCTGAGAGGGATGAAAGTAATGGAATTGTAGAATGTAATGCCTCAATTGTTCTACAGTGTCTTCCTTTTTGCCAAAATAAACCACAATTAGGTCCATATGGTGTTTTGAAGTTTTCAAGCAATGACCCTAATAAAAAGTAATGAACTTCTGACAAAAGAAAGCATGGCTCTCTTTTAAGCGGATATCTTCACTATTGATCTAGATATGATTGAAGACTGATATGCTAATAGGAGAAGAAAGGTTCAGTGTTCTTGGTACAAGTGCTTTTCATTTGGGATTATTTTACTCATAAAAAATTCAGAATTTAAAGGTAGAAATATTACAATCCATTAGTTATGACTCCCATGTTTTAAAGAGCTGTTATTTATTTATTATTTTTTTAACATCTTCATTGGAGTATAATAGCTATACAATGTTGTGTTAGTTTCTGCTGTATAACAAAGTGAATCAGCTATATGTATACATATATCCCCATATCCCCTCACTCTTGCGTCTCCCTCCCACCCTCCCTATCCCACCCCTCTAGGTGGTCACAAAGCACTGAGATGATCTCGCCGTGTGATGTAGCTGCTTCCTACTAGCTATCTATTTTACATTTGGTAGTGTATATATGTCAACGCTACTCTCTCACTTCGTCCCAGCTTACCCTTCCCCCTCCCCATGTCCTCAAGTCCATTCTCTACATCTGCATCTTTATTCCTGTACTACCTCTAGGTTCATCAGAACCTTTTTTTTTTTTTTAGATTCCATATATATGTGTTAGCATATGGTATTTGTTTCTCTCTTTCTGACTTACTGCACTCTGTATGACAGACCCTAGGTCCATCCACCTCACTACAAATAACTCAATTTCGTTTCTTTTTATGGCTGAGTAATATTCCATTTTGTATATGTGCCACATCTTCTTTATCCATTCATCTGTCGATGGGCACTTAGGTTGCTTCCATGTCCTGGCTATTGTAAATAGAGCTGCAATGAACATTTGATACATGACTCTTTTTGAATTATAATTATCTCAGGGTATATGTCCAGTAGTGAGATTGCTGGGTCATAGGGTAATTCTATTTTTAGCTTTTTAAGGAACCTCCATACTGTTCTCCATAGTGGCTGTATCAATATACATTCCCACCAACAGTGCAAGAGGGTTCCCTTCTCTCCACACCCTCTCCAGCATTTATTGTTTGTAGATTTTTTGATGATGGCCATTCTGACTAGTGTGAGGTGATACCTCATTGTAGTTTTGATTTGCATTTGTCTAATGATTAGTGATGTTGAGCATCCTTTCATGTGTTTGTTGGCAATCTGTGTATCTTCTTTGGAGAAATGTCTGTTTAGATCTTCAGCCCATTTTTGGATTAGATTGTTTGTTTGTTTTGATATTGAGCTACATGAACTGCTTGTATATTTTGGAGATTACTCCTTTGTCAGTTGCTTCGTTTGCAAGTATCTTCTCCCATTCTGAGTGTTGTATTTTCGTCTTGTTTATGGTTTCCTTTGCTGTGCAAAAGCTTTTAAGTTTTATTAGGTCCCATTTGTTTATTTTTGTTTTTATTTCCATTTCTCTAGGAGGTGGGTCAAAAAGGATCTTGCTGTCATTTATGTCAAAGAGTGTTCTTGCTATGTTTTCCTCTAAGGGTTTTATAGTGTCTGGACTTACATTTAGGTCTTTAATCCATTTGAGTTTATTTTTGTGTATGGTATTAGGAAGTGTTCTAATTTCATTCTTTTACATGTAGCTGTCCAGTTTGCCCAGCACCACTTATTTAAGAGGCTGTCTTTTCTCCATTGTATATTCTTGCCTACTTTATCAAAGATAAGGTGACCATATGTGTGTGGGTTTATCTCTGGGCTTTCTATCCTGTTCCATTGATCTATATTGCTGTTTTTGTGCTAGTACCATACTGTCTTGATTACTGTAGCTTTGTAGTATAGTCTGAAGTCAGGGAGCCTGAATCCTCCAACTTTTAATCACAGTTTCATTTCAGTGCTTGTGATTGGTCTGTTTATATTTTCTATTTCTTCCTGGTTCAGTCTCGGAAGGTTGTGCTTTTCTAAGAATTTGTCCATTTCATTGGCATATAGTTGCTTGTAGTAATCTCTCATTATCCATTGTATTTCTGCACTGTCAGTTGTTACTTCTCCTTTTCATTTCTAATTCTGTTGATTTACGTTTTCTCCCTTTTTCCTTGATAAGTCTGGCTAGTGGTTTATCTATTTTGTTTATCATCTCAAAGAACCAGCTTTTAGTTTTATTGATCTTTGCTATTGTTTCCTTCATTTCTTTTTCATTTATTTCTGATCTGATCTTTATGATTTCTTTCCTTCTGCTAACTTTGGAGTTTTTTGTTCTTCTTTCTCTAATTACTTTAGGTGTAAGGTTAGGTTGTTTATTTGAGATGTTTCTTGTTTCTTGAGGTAGAATTGTATTGCTATAAACTTCCCTGTTAGAATTGCTTTTGCTGCATCCCATAGGTTTTGGGTCATTGTGTTTTCATTGTCATTTGTTTCTAGGTATTTTTTCATTTCCTCTTTGATTTCTTCAAGGATCTCTTGGTTATTTAGTAGCATATTGTTTAGCCTCCATGTGTTTGTATTTTTTACAGTTTTTTTTCCTGTAATTGATATCTAGTCTCATAGCGTTGTGGTTGGAAAAGATACTTCATACAATTTCAATTTTCTTAAATTTACCAAGGCTTGATTTGTGACCCAAGGTATGATCTATCCCAGAGAATGTTCCATGAGCACTTGAGAAGAAAGTGTATTCTGTTGTTTTTGGATGGAATGTCCTATAAATATCAATTAAGTCCATCTTATTTAATGTGTCATTTAAAGCTTGTGTTTCCTTACTAATTTTCTGTTTGGATGATCTGTCCATTGGTGTAAGTGAGGTGTTAAAGTCCCCCTACTATTACTGTGTAACTGTCGATTTCCTCTTTTATAGTTATTAGCAGTTGCCTTATGTATTGAGGTGCTCCTTTGTTGGGTGCATATATATTTATAATTGTTATATCTTCTTCTTGGATTGATCCCTTGATCATTATGTAGGTTCCTTCTTTGTCTCTTTTAGTAGTCTTTATTTTAATGTCCCTTTTGTCCGATATGAGAATTGCTACTCCAGCTGTCTTTTGATTTCCATTTGCATGGAACACCTTTTTCCATTCCCTCACTTTCAGTCTGTATGTGTCCCTAAGTCTAAAGTGGGTCTCTTGTAGACAGCATATGTACAGATCTCATTTTTGTATCCATTCAGTCAATCTGTGTCTTTTGGTTGGAGCATTTAAACCATTTACATTTAACGTAATTATTGATATGTATGTTCCTACTACCATTTTCTTAATTGTCTTGGGTTTGTTATTGTAGTTCTTTTCCTTCTCTTGTGTTTCCTGCCTAGAGAAGTTTCTTTAGCATTTGTTGGAAAGCTGCTTTGGTGCTGCTGAATTCTCTTAACTTTTGCTTGTCTGCAAAGGTTTTAATTTCTCCATCGAATCTGAATGAGATCCTTGCTGAGTAGAGTAACCTTGGTTGTAGGTTTTTCCCTTTCATCACTTTAAGTATGTCCTGCTACTCCCTTTTGGCTTTCAGCGTTTCTGCTGAAAGATCAGCTGTTAACCTTATGGGGATTCCTTTGTATGTTATTTTTTGCTTTTCTCTGCTGCTTTTAGTATTTTTTCTTTGTATTTAATTTTTGATAGTTTGGTTAATATGTATCTTGACATGTTTCTCCTTGGATTTATCCTGTTTCATACTCTCTTTGCTTCCTGGACTTGACTGTATCTTTCCTTTCCTGTGTTAGGGAAGTTTTCAACTATAATGTTTTCAAATATTTTCTAAGACCCTTTCTTTTTCTCTTCTTCTTCTGGGATCCTTATAATTCGAATGTTGGTATGTTTAATGTTGTCCCAGAGGTCTCTGAGACTGTCCACAATTCTTTTCATTCTTTTTTCTTTATTTTGCTCTGCGGTAGGTATTTCCACTATTTATCTTCCAGGTCAGTTATCTGTTCTTCTGCCTCACTTATTCTGCTATATTTCCTTCTAGAGAATTTTTAATTTCATTTATTGTGTTGTTCATCATTGTTTGTTTGCTCTTTAGTTCTTCTAGGTCCTTGTTAAGCGTTTCTTGTATTTTCTCCATTCTATTTCCAAGGTTTTGGATCATCTTTACTATCATAACTCTAAATTCTTTTTCAGGTAGACTGCCTGTTTCCTCTTCATTTGTTTGGTCTGGTGGGTTTTTAACTTGCTCCTTCATCTGCTACATATTTCTCTGTCTTCTCATTTTGCTTAACTTACTGTGTTTGGGTCTCCTTTTTGCAGGCTGCAGGTTCATAATTCCCATTGCTTTTGGTGTCTGCCCCTAGTGGGTAAGGTTAGTTCAGTGGTTTGTGTAGATTTCCTGGTGGAGGGGACTGGTGCCTGTGTTCTGGTGGGTGGGGCTGAATCTTGTCTTTCTGGTTGGCAGGGCTGAGCCTGCTCATGTGCTTTGTGGTGTCTGTGAGCTTAGTATGATTTTAGTCAGCCTCTCTGCTAATGGGTAGTGTTGTGTACCTGTCTTGTAGTTGTTTAGCTTGGGGCGTCCAGCACTAGAGCTTGCTGGCCTTTGGGTGGAGCTGAGTGTTAGTGTTGAGATGGAGATCTCTGGGAGAGCTCTCACCGATTGATATTGCATGGGGCTGGGAGGTCTCTGTTGGTCCAGTGTCGTGAACTCGGCTGTCCCACCCCGAGGCTTAGGCCTGACACCATGCCGGAGCACCAAGACCCTGTCAGCCACGTGGCTTAGAAGAAAAGGGAGAAGAAAAGAAAGGAAAAAAAGTTTTTTTAAATAAAGAAATAAAGGAAATGAAATAAAATAAATAAAAATTTAAAAAATTATTGAAATAAAAATGTAAAAATATAAAAAGAAGAGAGCAGCCCAACCAATAAACAAATCCACCAATGATAACAAACGCTAAAAACTATACTAAGATAAACATAAAAATCAGAAACAAGTCAGTCGAAGACAACAAACCCCAAGTCTACAGTTGCTCCCAAATCCACCGCCTCAATTTTGGGTTGATTTGTTGTTTGTTCAGGTATTCCACAGATGCAGGGTACCTTGAGTTGATTGTGGGGATTTAATCCGCTGCTACTGAGGCTGCTGGGAGAGGTTTCCCTTTCTCTTCTTTGTTCGCACAGCTCCTGGGGTTCAGCTTTGGATTTGGCCCTGCCTCTGTGTGTAGGTCGCCCTCAGGCCTCTGTTCCCTCCCAGACAGGACGGGGTTAAAGCAGTGGCTGATTAGGGGGCTCTGGCTCACTCAGGCCAGGGGGAGGGAGGGTACAGTATTTATAATTGGAATGCGGGGGGAGCCTGTGGCAGCGGAGGCCAACATGATGTTTCTACAGCCTGAGGCACACCGTATGTTCTCCTGGGGAAGTTGTCCCTGGATCACGGGACCCTGGCAGTGGTGGGCTGCACAGGCTCCCAGGGGGCTGTGGATAATGACCTGCTCTTGCACATAGGATTCTTGGTGGCTGCAGCAGCAGCGTTAGAGTCTCATGCCTGTCTCTGGTGTCTGCGCTGATAGCCGCAGCTTGCGCCCGTCTCTGGAGCTCGTTTCGGCAGTGCTCTGCCTTCTGTGGGCAAATGGGGAAGGAATCTCCTCTCCTCGCCCACCCCGAAACAGTGGTCTCTTGCCTCTTACGCCAGTCCAGACTTTTTCCCAGACTCCCTCTCAGGTAGCTGTGGCTCACTAGCCCCCTTCAGGCTGTGTTCACGCAGCCAACCCCAGTCCTCTCCCTGGGATCTGACCTCCGAAGCCCGAGCCTCAGCTCCCATCCCCCGCCCATCCCGGCGGGTGAGCAGACAAGCCTCTCGGGCTGGTGAGTGCTGGTCAGCACCGATCCTCTGTGCAGGGATCCGCTTTGCCCTCCGCACCCCTGTTGCTGTGCTATCCTCCGTGGCTCTGAAGCTTCCCCCCTCCACCTCCTGCTGTCTCCTCCCGCGAAGGGGCTTCCTAGTGTGTGGAAACCTTTCCTCCTTCACATCTCCCTCACACTGGTTCAGGTCCTGTCCCTACTCTTTTGTCTCTGTTTTTTCTTTTTCCTTTTGCCCTACCCAGGTATGTGGGGATTTTCTTGCCTTTTGGGAAGTCTGAGGTCTTCTGCCAGCATTCAGTAGGTGTTCTGTAGGAGTTGTTCCACATGTAGATATATTTTTTGATTTGTATTTGTAGGGATGAAGGTGATCTCCATGGCTTACTCCTCAGCCACCTTGAAGGTCCCTCAAAGATCTGTTATTTAAAGCAAAGAAATGGATATTCAAGAACAGGGAATTTCATAGGCATCTGTAACACTGGAGATCGTCACCTAGAAAAGACTGCAGGAATTTGTTTTGGGGATATCATGTACTTGTATACATTGGGCTTTTGAGGTTCTGGTTTTGATTGTTTGGGATTTTTATGGATTTCAAACTGCTTCAAGGGATGATGCCATTTTATTTCAAGTACACCTACCTCATCTTCAAACTACATATCTAACTTTAACCCTGAAGTTATTTGCTTAGAAATTGATTTTAAAAATAATATCAGAGTAAGCAAAATCATTAGAATACCCTTAATATTAATAAAGCATTAAGGCACCCAGAATCTTGAAAATATGTGCACAGCAGCATACCAACATTTTCCCTGTGTTTAGTGTACTTAACTTTTTGGAATCTTGGCTTCCTCATCCAAGAGATAGGGGTTATATTATAAGAGTTAAGATAGGGAAGCAGCCACATAGCACAGGGAGATCAGCTTGGTGCTTTGTGACCACCTAGAGGGGTGGCATGGGGAGGGTGGGACGGAGACGCAAGAGGGAAGGGATATGGGGATATATGTATATGTATAGCTGATTCACTTTGTTATAAAGCAGAAACTAACACACCATTGTAAAGCAATTATACTCCAATAAAGATGTTAAAAAAAAAATACAGTGCATGATGCATCCAACAAATTGCCCAGCAAATAGTAGGTACTCAGTAAATGCAGTTGTTTATTATTATCACCATCATTATATTATTATTAACCTCCTAAAGCAACTTATTAGAATGACTTGCACTTACTTTGTTCTATGTGTGTACGTGCTGAATTCAATTATACAATTCAGTACATATTTACTGAGTCCCTACTATGTGTCAAGAATGTTCATGGTACTATGGAAAATACAATACTAATAAAATGTACATATACATGTAACAACAAAATTGTTAATCTGCTCTTTATGTTATTAGTAAGGCTTCTGGCCAACAGTAAGCTGGTTAAGTTTTGGGGGAGTCAGAGTTACACTTGGATTTTCGACTGCACAAGGAGTTGGCTCAAGGGTCAACTGTATTTTAACCTGTTAATAAAAAAACAGAATCACATCTTAATTAACATGTCATGGACAATTCACTGTGTAATTGATCAAAAGTTTCCATTGTATAGTTACCAAGTTCTTATCTCATTGAGATTGAATTATAACCTAGATCACCACCATTCTTACTAACATTTTAGGGTATTTTGAGAGATTATGGTTGATTAAATATAAAACATACTTTAAACTGGGGAACCTACTTTAAAATTGGTTTGAAGATTTGTCATACCCTCCCAAATAAAATATTTAATTACATTGCATTCCAAAGTAATATCCTTCATATAAATGTTTATGTATTCACCATTCTAAAGATTTGTAGAATGCAGGTTAGGTACCAAGCACTGTGTGGGGCACTGGATATACAGTGATGCTACTGGTGTGACATGACTGACAGTTGAGTATACATACATAGCACTTCTCCGCATACCTGTTGTTTCCCACATAACAGTCCACTGACTTTCTCTGTCAATGATAACAAATCTCGAAACTCTTGCCATATTTCTATACTATTGGGTTGGCCAAGAAGTTCGTTCTGTAACATCTTAGGGAAAAACCCTAAGGAAGTTTTTGGCCAACCCAATACTTTAGGTCCATGTAACTTGCATTTTAATTTCACTATTACTGGCAGATCTTTGTTCTTTGAAGAGTACATTTGACTTAGGGAATTAGTCAATACTGTTTGGAGCCCTATTTCGTGGACAGTTTGGAGCCCAATTTCATGGATCAGAGCTTTGAATCCTGAAAGAAAGGGGACTGTTAGTTATAAGACAGTTGTTTTATTTATTTCTTTATTTGGTAGTGCTTAACTTGCTCAGGAAGCCCATTCCAGAAACAATAAGAGCACCACTTCCCAAGGTGATTGGTTTGTAAATGTCAAACCCTCATGGGACACATATCTTCAAGTTTATTACTTTCTCTTTTCTTAAGTTCATTAGTTTTTAAACATTTTTGCTCCTGTATGTCATGTCAAGCGCATTATTCATGTGAAGAGTATTTGCAGGCCTCTTGGCTTTAGCCAGGCAATTTCCTTTATTGTCCCTGATTCTGCATTATTCCTTTATCTTTGAACATTTTTTTTTAAAGCTGTTTCACACTTTCACACACCAAGAACTTTTTCTAAAGTAATTTAGTCTATAAAAATGGTTCTTAAAAACATAGAATCTCAGTGTCATAAATCCATTATGATCAGTCTGCTTTCTTGTCAGTCTATTTGTGTTGTCTGGTGGGGATGTTGTTATAGAAAAGCAGTTGGTTAACCAAATTTTTTTCCACCTTATGATAACTTGATATTTTTGCATCACTGTGCCAAATAATCTTTCTTCACTTTAAGTCTAATAGCTTTACTAGAATAAGACTTCTGTATTGATTGTTCTTGCTGGCTTTCCCCTTAATATTCAATGTTTTCTTTTGATGTATATATTAATATATGATGTATATATGTATATCATCATGTGTATATGTATGCATCATCATATGTATATATATGCATAACTTGTCTTTTATTTAAAAGTTTCCTGTAAGTACAGTGAAGCCCTATGATATATAATATGCCTATGATAAGCACTTGGATAATCTGTAAGCTGCTAAAATTAGGATCCTCCTCCAGGGGTGGGGTTTAGTTAGGAACTACTGCCTCAAGATCACTTAGATGTCCCCTCCCTCCCATATGTAGTGAATTGTGTGGAAAATGTGTTTTTCCAGCAGTTCAGAATGACTGAAAATTATTGCTTTTCTTAAACTCACAAAACTCACCAAAATGCAAACTTTTATTCTTTTGTTAGATTGCTTTTTAAACAGCTTTACTGAGGTAAATTGATACTAATAAACTAAACATAAAGTTTACAATCTGATTGCTTTTGACATATATATACACCTGTGAAACGATCACCTTGACAAGATAATGAACATACTCATCACCCCCAAAAGTTTTCTCACGTTCCTTGCAGTCTCTTCCTGTCAGTGCTCACTACCCCACTCCCATCCCCATTCTTAGGCACCACTTATATGCCTTCTGTCACTACAAGTAAGTTTGAATTTCCTATAATTCTGTAAAAATGGAAGCGTATTGTATGTACTCCTTCTTGTCTGATTTCTTTCGGTCAGCATGATTATTTTAGATCCACTCTGGTTATGTGTTTCAGTAGTTCATTCTTTTTTGATACTGATTAGTAGTCCATTGTATGGATATATCACAATTTATCTGTACACTTGTTGATGGACATTTGGATGATTTTTAATTTTTGAATATTACAAATTAAGCTACTGTAAATATTTGTCTGCAAGTGTTTGTGTATCCATATGCTTTCATTCCCTTCGGGTAAATACCTAGGTGTGAAATGGCTGGGTCATATGTTAATTTTTTAGAGAAATTACCAACATTTTCCAAAGTGGTTGTACCATTTTACATTCCTACCTGCAGTGCATGGGAGTTCCAGTTTCTCCACATCTTCACCAACATTTGCTACAGTCAGTCTTCTTATTTTTATACAGATGTGTACAATATTTTCTCCCTCTGTGCTTTGTCTTTAAATACTGCCCTTTGAAGAGCAGAGGTTCTAAATCTTGATGAAGCCCAATTTATTCATCATGTTTTTGGTATTGTGTCTTAACAATCTATACCTAACCCAAGGCCATAAATTTTTTTTCCTAGGTTTTCTTCCAGATATTTTACGGTTGTAGATTTTACATTTAGGTTATGATGCATTTTTAGTTATTTTTTGCATATGGTTTGAGGTATGGATCCAGGTTCTTTTTTTATGCACTGGATATCCAATTGTTCCAGCACTATTGTTGAAAATACTTCTCTTCTCTATTGAATTGCCTTTAGAATTTGGTTGAAAATCAGTTGACCAAATACATGTAGGTCTATTTCTTGACTCTATTCTGTTCAGTTGATCTGTCTATTCTAATGCCATGATTCTGACATGCCATAATCATGACACTCCTGATTATGCTACTTATAACAATAAGTCTTGAAGTTAGGTAATGTAAGTCCTCCAACTTTTTTCTTCCTTTTCAGATTTTTTGGCTGTTCTGAATCCTTTGTATTTCCATGTGAACTTTATAATAAGGTTGTCAATTAAAAAAAGAAAAGGAAGAAAATCCACTGAGGTTTTGAATGGGATTGCTCTGAATCTATAGATCAATTTGAAGAGACTTAACCATATTTACAATATTTAGTATTTTGTTCCATTTATTTAGATCTTCCTTAATCTCTCAGTTCTGTTTTGTAGTCTTCAATGTATAGGTCTTACACATCATTGATGTGTTCATAAGTATTTCATATTTTTGATGCTATTATGGTATTTTAAAAAATATATTTTCAGTCTCTGATTGTTCATTGCTATGACAGAGAAATAAAACTAACCTTTGTATTTTCGTCTTGTGTCCTGCAGTTTTGCCAAACTCATACCTTTAAAATATTTTTTTTGTGAGAATTTTATTAGACTTTGTGTGTGTGGACAACCATGTAATCTGTAGATAAAGATGTTTTTACTTACCCTTTTCCAATTTCAGTGTCTTTTATTTATTTTCCTTTTCTTGTTGCATGGAGTACATCCTTCAGTATAATGTTGTACAGAAGTGGTGGGAGTAGGCACATCTCTGCCTTTTCCAGATTCTAAAGGGAAAGCATTTGGTTTCTTACCTTGAAGCATGCTGTTAGCCTTAGATTTTTTTTTTTTTTTTACATGCCCATTATTAGATTGAGGAAGCTCCTTTTTATTCCTAGTATGCTAAAAAGTGTCATCAGGACTAAATATTGGATTTCATCAAATCCTTTTTCTGCATCAGTTGAGATAATCTTACATTATATATTTGTTTAGTCTATTAATATGATGAATTACATTGATTGTTTTTGAATATTAACCAATCCTTCATTCCTGAGATAAATCATATTTGGTAATAATATATTATCCTTTGTACACATTGTTAGATTCAGTTTCCTAAAATTTTAAGAACTTTTGTATCTGATGGTCTATAGTTTTCTCTTTTTGTACCGTCTTTGTCTGGCTTTGGTAACAGAGTAAAGCAGACCCCATAGAATGAGTTGGGAAGTAGTCTTCCAGTTTTTTAGCAGAATTTATGTAGAATTGGTATCATTTCTTCCTTAGATGTTTGGTAGAATCACTGGTTAAGCCATCTGGGCCTAGGATCTTTTTTGCCAGAGGGTTTTTAACTACACACTCAATTTCTTTAATAGATATTAGGTTTTTCAAGTAACATAATATCTATTAAATATTGACATACTCCTTGAGTAAGTTGTGATAGTTTCTTTCAAATGATTTGTCCATTTCATTTAGGTTGTTAAATATATTGATATAAGATTGTTCATAGTATTTCTTTATTGGCCTTTTAGTTTGTATAGAATCTGAGGTAATGCTACCTCTTTCATTCTTGACATTGGTAGCTTGGCTTTTCTCTCTTTTTTTCCTATTTAATTTGGCTGAAGTTTTATCAATTTTATTGATCTTATTGAAGAGTCAGCTTTTATGTTATGCTACTTTTGTCACTTAAACACCTAAATGGTAAGGTCTGATATGTGTAGGTTTTATTAGAACATACAGAAATGAAAATTATCTGATGCTGCCTGGAGAGCACAGACATGGAAAGTTTTGGGAATCCACTCTGTATGGACAGAGAGTGTCTGGGTTGGTAAAAGGACTCCAGAAGGAGGAAAGGAACAAACCAGGAGGCACCAGAAATCATACTTTCTACTCTGCCATTTGAATGACTTTTCCTACAGTGTTTGAATCCAGTCTTGTCTGGATATGTTTGATAATTTGAACAGTTACTATGGATGTATTTCAAATCCCATTTTAACCAGTTGCTTCTTTTACTGAAGATGAGCATTGTTTTAGTTTGGTAGCTTTGAGTTTTCCTTGAAAGTCAGTATAGAATGGTAGAATAGGGCCTTGGAAATCAGAGGGTCCTTAATTCCAATACAGCGTCTACAATTTCCAGGCTATATAACCTCAGGCAAATTTCTCAGTTTCACTGAACTAAGATCCTTGACTGTAAAATGGGAATAATAATACTTATCATACCACGTTGCGAGGGCTTAAATGAAATAACAGATTATTGGTACATTGTAGGCTCTCAACCAGTTCTACTTCTATCTTCATCCCTACCCTCTCTACCATTCCTACTCCCTGGCTGCCCCTCTACTCAGAATGGTAAGAGCAAAATGTTAACCAGTAGGAGGAGAAGCAGAGAGAACAAGGAACTCTTTAACTCATCTTTGCTATAGTTCTTTTTAGCAACATGGAAACCAATAAACTGGCATACCTCTTGAGGCAATTTTTAGTAACACTATACGGAGATTTGGGGCTTAACCTTCAGAAACGTGTGTGATACTCATAGTTCATAAATAGTGTAACTGGAGCCACAAATTATGTGGGAAATTAGGTTCTGATGTCAATGAGTTTGAGTTGGAAATCTCATTTTTTTTAAAGTACTTTTGAAAAATCCTGCAGGAAGGCACCACAGTGGAGACTGCTTTAGGGCCTTATGTTCAGTAAATCTCACAGAGCTAGTTGGGTTTTGTTCAGTGTGGATATTTTTTTTTTCTTCGACCACCTGAAGATGTAGCTGGCTTGAGTTTAGAATTGGTGTCATACAAAATAAATGAGTGTAGCTCTACTGTTAGGCTCCTACTCAAAGCCTCACTGCATAAAAGGCATCTGGGAACTGAGGCCTCCTGGAGCAATAGCTGATTCAAGTCCTCCAATTCTCGGGTTTACAAAAAGGAATGTCTAATGGAATGGCTGTTGGAACTGTCCTCACTGCCTGGATTCTTGCAGTGCATGTATAGTTGAATTCCATAACTTAATTAAGGGTATTAGCTACTCCACTTTTAGAGTCTCTAAAGAGAAATGCTGCTTCTTCATTTCCTTACCTTCTAAGGTAAGGCTCGAAGGTCAAAATGAAAGTTCACACCTCCCACTTGGCCATTTAGCATTCCTTTTGACATCACTAATTGGCAAAAGCACTCTTTTCGAAAGAGCTTGGTTGTGAGTTTAGACTGCTTGTCAACCTACTTGGCAAGGCATCCAGGACCAATAGATCTCATTATTGTGCTTATATAACAAAACCAAATTTTAGTTCGTATTCTAGACCAGAGTTTAGCCAACTATGACCAGGAGCTGGTCACATGCTTTTGTAAATAACATTTTATTAGAACACAGCCACGCCCACTTATTTACATATTGTCTATGAAGGCTTTCACTCTACAGCAGCAATGCTGAGTAGTTATAATGGGCACCCTGTAGCCTGAAAGCCTAAAATATTTATAATCTGGTTCTTTATAGAAAAAGTTTGCTGAGCCCTGTTCTAGACCTTTGTAAGTTTAGAGCAAAAGCTCAAACTGTGGCCAAATGACCAAGGAGATCAAAATGACCAAGGGGATGGTAAAAAATGTAAATTTCTGGACATTACGAGGTACCCACTGAGTCAGAACCTCTTGGTGTAGGACCTGAGAATCTGCATATTTAAAAATGTTCCAGGTGATTTTTAACACACGCTGAAGTTTTGCTACCACTGGTTTAGTGAAGAGGAAAATTAACGTGAAAGTAATGCTATTTATAAATGTACGCCTTCTACAAATAAACTAGTGTTACCTCTTGTCTAGAAAATAGGGTACTGAGAGAAGAAACTATATGTTTGCACTTCTTGTTCTGTACTTTAAATTTTTGGAAAGACATGCCATAAGGGAAGTTACCATCTAGTTGAGGGAGACATTAATTGTTTGAGGAACAATTTTAAAAATGAAATCCAGAGGACAGATTGTAAATTCTGAGGAGAGGATGACCTTTGTAAAGAAGCATGGTTGGTCCTGGTTCACTGCTGAATCTTGAACTGCATTTGATGAGTCACAACATGTAGTGGGGTAAAAGAAAGAAAACTGAAAATTACGGAGCACTCCAGATGGCAAGGGTAAATATTACCGTGTGAAACTTTTGTTTCAGTCATATATATATATGTATATACACATACGTGCAAACCATTTTGCCATAATATAGAGTGTATCTTACACTGTCAGTTGCTATCAAAAATTTTTTTTTAACTCCATCCTTAAAGATCATGTTTAGGGATCACCTGAGGTAGGGCTAAGAAGAGGCAAAGTAGCTGTCCCCAGAGGTAATACATAGCCTTTCTATACACATAATAAAAAGCAAACTGTTACTTCTTTTTTAATAAAATAATGCATAAATACACAGACATGGCATATGCATATTTTCCAAATCCACTGTCCTCCCCGGGCAAGCCTGATAAATTAAAGGAATTGTAGAATTTTAGACTTGAAAAGACTTTAGAAACTATTGCTTTTACCTCTCAATTTTACAGGAAAGGAAAATGAGACTGAAAAATAAACAGTTTGCCTAAGGTCACATGCTAAGCAAGAAAAAGACCACCTAAGAGAGTTTCTGGATGCTACACTAGAGATGCCAGCCGGTTACTCATGAGCTGAGCCTTTCTGGCCTCTCAGAAAAGTCAAAAGATCAAGGAACACTGGTCGTCGGGCTCATGGCACAAGTTGGCCAGAGATGAGTGGTGTTTGCCTCCTTGGCTGGATAAACTTCTTTCTTATTCACCCAAGTCCCCACCACTCTATTTTGGCCCTAGCATGCTATTTTACTTACAATTGAGAAATTCTCTTATAAGAGAAAAATATTTCTCCATTCACATGTATTATTTTCAGAAGCAAAAAGTAAATAAAATCTAGACCAAGAGGACCATGTGTTTAACCAAAGATAGAGATTATATTTCTGTATGGAAACAAAGAATATACCTAGGATTTGTGCTTTGAATGTTTGAAAGACCACGTAAAGCCTTTGTCTTACACTAGCCTCATTTTGCCTTTCCTGTCTGACCCCCGGTGGGAAAAGAAAAGGCTGGATGATGTAAGGTTCTTTTTTTTTTCTTTAAATTTTTATTGGAGTATAGTTGATTTACAATGTTGTATTAGTTTCAGGTGTATAGCAAAGTGGATCAGTTATACATACACATATACCCACGCTTTTTTAGATTCTCTTCCTATATAGGCCATTACGGAGTATTGATTAGCGCCCTGTGCTATGCAGTAGGTCCTTATTAGTTATCTACTTGATATATAGTAGTATGTACCTGTGAGGTTCTTTAACATGTCAAAAGTACATGGCTCACCAGTGGCAGGCCTGGAATGAGAACCTCCATTTTCAGTTCCCATCTGGGATAGGTACACTGTTTTCAATGTTGGAAAGAGCCTTTATGGTTGTTATTATTGTTATGATGATGGTGTTGGTAGTTCTCTTATAAATTAATTATGGACACTGCATACAGTCTCATTTAATCCTCACAATGGTATTCTGGTAATACTTCCCAAATTTTACAGTTGAGAGAATTAAGGCCCAGTCTGGTTATCTATTGCTGCATAACAAACTACCCCCAAACTTAATGTCTTTAAATAACTACTTTACTAGACCTCAGGAATTCTGTGAGTCAGGAATTTGGGCATGACTTGTCTGAATGAGTCTTTTGCACCTTCTGATTGTAGTGACTCAGCTGTTCATCTACCTTGGCTGGTAGATGAACAAATCTGGAGGGTCCAAGAGGGCTCCCTTCACATGGCTGATCCCTCAGCTGGAATGGTGAAGTTCGGACTCAGCAGAGTCCTAGCTGGGTCTGTTGGCCAGAAGGCCTCTCTTGCATGTTTTTTTCAAGATAGTTGGACTTCTTACATGGCAGTTCAAGGCACTAGTGAAAAGTATTCTAAGAGAGGCAGTTGGAAGCTGTGTGGCCTTTCCTGAATGAGGACTTCCAGTTCATGTTTCTAAACCACATGCTTATTTGGGTCTGTGGGGACAGGTGTTGCCATTCTTGTCACTTAGTCAGTTTGTAAACCCAAGCCTTAGGCAAATTTTGCACTTCTCTCTAACTAGTGCTTCCTTTGTAAGGCAACCTCTGGCCTCTTCAGAGAGAGCGAGGGAGGACTCATACCTTCTTTGACAATCCATACTTAGAAACGCTGTAAAAACCAAAGGCAAACATAGCTCTCTCCAATCTAAGGAGTGTGAGTGTGTGTGTGTGTGTGTGTGTGTGTGTGTGTGTGTATGTGTGTGTATGTTTTAATTCTTTTGAAATAATGATAACCCCTCAGGGTTATAGAACATCACATAAGATTCAGATGAAAATGTTTTGCAGCTAAAGGCTGGGTAGTAAAGTCTACAGTACCTGTGACTGGGAGCCAGGAAACTTGGGCTTGATTCCCAACTCTGCCACTTCCTTGCTGTGTGGTGTCCTGGGCAAGTCAGTTTATCTGAGCCTCAGTTTCTTCATCAGTATTATGAGATGGTTGTACAAAGTCACTTCTAGGCTTATGGTATATATACCTACAATCATCACACTTTTTAACTGTATGGGTGTGTACAACCTTTCTTGTACTTCTGGTTTCTACCAGCTTGTAACCAAGAATATTGTAGCGGCAGAAGAGGGACACAAGCACAGTTACAAACCTTACCATCTGTACTTGATAAAGCAGCACACCCCACCCAAGTACTTTATTTCTTAATAAAATTCTTTAGGGCAAATATATACTGATTTATCCAGTGATAGTGTTAGTATTCCTTTTGACTTACCATCTTTCTTTACATGACATCAGGTTTTTGGTAGTCAAATGTTATGCTTGGACCAGATTACCTAGATATTTGTGTTCATTCAGCATTCTAAAAATGCACCCACATTTTTTAATGCTCCACACTGAGCTCCTTTATATGTTTGCTCTTTTTTTTTTTTTTTTTTTTTTCCTTTTGGTAAGTCTCCTTCCATAAAGAAATACGATAGCAGCAGAAGAGGCTTTTTGTTGTGTTTTGGAAATCCGCCTTTGAATAACCCTTAAAGTACATTAACAATATACCCATAAACGATAGTGACAGGCTTTCTCTGCATCCCTGAGTCCCCACTCAGGGATAATATTGCCACAGCGGCCCAGGCTTCTTTCAGATAGATTGTTTGGTGAGGGTGTGGATCTGTGTGACACGCACAGCCTCCCGTAGGAGCTTTCTTTTCCCTGTTCTCAGCTGTGCTCTCCCCAGCTCTCCTCTCTCTTCCCTTCCCCTCCCACTTCCCTTTCTCTTCCTCCTTCTCTTTGCCTTTTTCTTCTTGTTTTATTAGGTGGGGAGGGAGGGAGAGCCTGAGTGCTTCCTTATTGCAGGAGCGCTCCACACTGTTCTGTCTTTGCCCACTCCCCCCAACTTAGGTTTTCTCTAGTGCTACTTAGTATCTGATTTCCGTGGTATTACAGTATCCCAACCACTGCGACTGTAGGAAAGCAGGCCACAGCCTTTTTCAGAACTTCTTTGGACTTTTTTTGATACCCTACCAAATCAAATAGCTTTTCCTCTTCCGCAAAAATCCAGTTAGGCAATTACAACAGCACTGTGTATTGGGAAAATGTTTGTTTCGCTGCTTATATTTTTAGATTTTGTTCTTTGCTAGTAACATATTAAAGGTTAAAAAACTTTTTTTCCAACTAAAATGATGGTTTTTAATGGGAACCAGAGGTATGGTTACAATTACGTAGTCATTTATTCATCTTGGTTTTGTCTTTCTTGTCTTACCTTGAATTTTAGGACACCCTCTCAAGAAAGCTCACAACTTTCCCTCCAGTGCCCTTCTGTTGGGAGAGAAGAAATGGCAAGAAATGAAACTCTCCCCCACATATTTTAGAAAACCTGACTTAGGTCAGAGAAAGAGGCCAACCAAGTGTTCAACATAAATGGCAATAGTAACAGTTAGAGGTTTGTAAGGTTTTTTTCCTTTTAAAGCGGAAAATTTTGTAACTTCAGTAACTTGACAAAGTAAAATTGCTAAGGATAGGCAATCCCCTGATAAATATGAGGCTGTAAAATTGGAAGAAATTTGTTTATATGTGGAACAAAAATATTT
This sequence comes from Delphinus delphis, assembly GCF_949987515.2. Classification (NCBI taxonomy): domain Eukaryota; kingdom Metazoa; phylum Chordata; class Mammalia; order Artiodactyla; family Delphinidae; genus Delphinus; species Delphinus delphis. The sequence goes on from NC_082689.1 coordinate 85,829,699, forward strand.
TTTAGTGGTAACCAAAAATTATGTTTGAAAAAGAGGTGATACCGACCAGTGTTTAATCCGCGTGACAATTTTCCTTCAAGATCCTTATGAAAGTTTCAGTGCCAGAATTTCACACGTATATATTCAGAGATAAATGTTTTTAAAATGATGAGCTTCTTTTAACAGAATCACAGCATCGCTTAACTCAAATTAAGTACTGATGGTATACAAAAAGTAGTTTTTCAGTCTTTGTTCACCCACAAATCTGAAATCAATATATATATTTTATAGTCTTTTTTTTTCCTCAAATGGGTAGATTTCTTTAGTTCAGTGAGCTAAATTTTGATCTGTAGGAGGCTTTGATGGTTCTATTCTGAAACCTTGCAGAGACATAATAACAATGCTGATTGATTATACATATGGCTTGATTAACATTGTTACAGTATTGCTTTAAAAATGGGTCTGATGTTACATATCACTCAGCCTGCAGTTAATAAACAGCTGTGGTATACAACTAGTCTGAGAGATTTCTCGCTAGGTTCTCAGAGGGCAGAATTAATAATCTTGTTTTGGAATTATACCTTCTAAAATGTATTTTAAAGTTGTGCTTGAACTTATTCATGGAACCACCACTTTCTTAAAATTTTAAGAATATCATTCTTCCTGGAAGTGTGTATTTAATTGTACTCTCTAAAGATACAGAGACGTTTTGGTTTTGTTTTTTTCAATAGAAGGGATTGTTTGGTAATTAGAGATGGTTTTTAAAGAGGCAAATTATTTTGAAAATACACATTTACTGAGAGGAGATCTGGGAATGTAAACTAGACAGAGAGGTTACATCAACAATAGCGTAATACCAGTACAGCAGCAGTTAGGAAAATTGGTATATAAACAAGCATCTGTTGCAGCAATGTAAGAATGACATCATAAAGGATGTATAGAAAATTTTAATTGAAAAAGACTGATGCATAATTGCAGGCTGACTTTAAGTCTAAACTGATTTTGCCAACAGAGTAAAAGTGGGATTCTTTTAAAACATTCCAATAATGTAAAGTATTTAAAATGTAATGTCCTGTTAATGTACCTAAAAATTAGACTCTAGGTCATCCAATAAGAGTACTGCTTACAGTAATACAGCCTATGTAATATGCAATTATCTTGACAATAGTTTTATTTTTCAACAATTTTGTCATAAAACAGCAGTAAGATACAATGAATTTGATTCATTTTTTGTGTGTGAATCATTTAATAGGCCATTACATCTACTATATTAGACTCCATTCTCCTTTCAGAGCTTTTCATTATAAGGCTGTCTTTAATGGAAAGAAGTTTAACCTTCCCTCCCAGATAGATTGAACCCCATAACAGTGTAAACATTCTCATTATAAAATAAAATCCCCTTCCCCAAGGGCAGTGCTATAATTATGTTGCAGAGCATCGTATGAATGTTCCTCTTCAGAAATGCTGTCTCGTTTTTGCTCTCAAGTTTTTATCATTTTCTAACGATCAATAATATTTTAAATTATAGTTTAATAAAATGCATATGATCTAGTTTAAAATTTTTTTGAAGTTATTTTAATCAACTTTGAGAAGTCATCAGTAAAATTGCTGTTGATTTATAAATAGGATAATTAGAGGCTTTCCTCCTAAGTACTGTTCACTGGCATTGTGGCTGTATTTATTGCCTAGTCAAACCTCTTCATTCAATTTTAAAATTGCCTTTTGAATGAACTGCACTACAAGCTTGCCAAATAGTGTCACCGTTAATACTTTACCTCCTGTATTTCATTGTCCAGTCTGCAAATGCACAATCAATTGTTTGATAAGGGGGTCAATGAGGTTGTACTAGTTTTTAAGTGAATTATAACCAAACAGTTCAGATTATGTCGCACACTTATTGTTATTGTAGAGCTGTGTTTAAAAGATAGCAGGACAGTACTTTGGTTCATTTTGCACTGTTTCATCAAGAATGTATCTGTACAAATCAGGATACTGTGGTTCTTCAACAAATTGCCAATCTTTATATTGGCAATATAAAGAGAAAAAGAAAAGCGCCACTTTCAGATTTGTAGACTTTACCCCTTGTGAATGGTTTACTGAAAGTGACAAACCTCCCATGTTCCTAGTTTAGAAAGAGACAGTCTGGTTTTTATGTGAATGTGTTAAAACAAAGATTTCAGATGATTATTTCAAGATAATAATTTTATGAAGATGCCAAAGGAAATAATCATTGCAAGGCCTGAGGACCATATGTTGTTAGTATGAAAATGCATAGCTGATCCAGGTTATCTGTTACATAGGTAGCAACTCTCTTTCCGTAAGTGTGTGAACTCATTGGTGTAGAGTGTGTATTGTAAAAGGTACTTTTTCCACCCTTTGACTTGTAGATGCATAATTACACCCTCTTTTCTGGGTTACTTTCATGAGAAGGAAGTCAGGATTTTCTTAAATGCGTACCTTTCTGCTTACGCAGAATTGGTGAGGGTTTTTGAGAAACATAAAAGGCAAGAGTAAGAAACTTTGTGCATGTTGCGTCTAAAAGCAAGTCTGTTTGTGTGTGTCTCTCCCTTTGTAACAGAAGGAATGTTTCTTATGTTTCTGTCTTCAGACAGTTGGCACACATTTCATCTCAGCAGCTGCTTTCTCTTAAAGTGCAGTAGAGTGTAGGACTGTAGTGACACCAGCATTAATACTTCACATTCTGCTATCATATGCTGTCACTGGGAAATATGGATCTAGGTTACATGTGTTTGCAGACTTTGTACTGCTGAATTATGAAAGCTGACTCTGTTGGAGGATTGTGTTGTATTCAGAGACTGTGAACTGAACAATAAATGAATGCAGGAGGCTGTTTAGAGTGATATACCATGCTCTCCTTTTGGGGCCTAACTGAGCCTGAGCTTTAAAATTTAGAATGGCCAAATTGTGCTGGAAAAGACCTTAAAATAAATATCTAAATAATTTTGTCAAAAGGAATTTGTATGCATTGTCTTTCACTTTAAAATTTTTTGATTCTTTTTTTTTCCTACAGTTGTACAAATTGTTGCATTTTAGGTACATAAAACAGTAAAACATATTACAAATGATCAAAGAAAAATGTTTTCCCATTCAGATAAAATTTTGCAAAGGAAATTAATTGTTAATGTCACTGTGGCTGTGAAGATTTAAATAATGTTTTAGATTTTATTTCTTTTATAAATAGTCTAAAATACAACACTCAGGAAACTAATAAGATAACAGTCGTTCTTTTTTCTTTGCTTCTGAGCTATGTCTGTACACACGCACACAAACATGTATGCACACACACACGTGTGTGTGTAAATATATACATACATATATGTTGATTTTTAAGTTATTAATAAAATTTCTGAAAGAGCAATTACTGTTGATTTATAAACTGAATATTTAGAAGGTAGTAAATAATATAATACTATCCTAGTAAAATATGACTGAGCACATGTGAGGAATGTTTTTAGGTGAAAACAAATTTATAGATCAGTGTCTGGAGGTATAGACCAAAAAGGTCATTTTGGACTATTGTGAGTAAGGAGTGGGTGTTCAGTACTTATTGGCCCTCAGTACTTTGATGTCTTTTTAAAATTTCACTGCAGGTTAAATTTGTTTGGCTAATTTGTAAGTTTACTTTGGGACTATCTAGTTTTGGAGTTGAATTGATGTTTTAGGTACTTGGGCATAGATGTTGTTTTTTGACCTATATTATTTGCAATGAAAACTGCCTTAAGACTCATCTTGTATCATACAAGCTACCCACTTACTTCCAGGTTGCATTACAAAGCACCAGTTTCACGTAGTTTAAACTGCTTTTATTTAGGTCACATAGAGGTCTCAAGTTGTGAAAATGCAGTTTTGTAAAAGTTTATTCATCTTAGAATTAGCTATTTATATTACCTCGTTTTGTTATTTGAGAGAAACAAGCTGTCTTCATAGCTTGCTGTTAAACAATGGCTGTGACAGTGATGTTCACTCACATAAAGAAGCTAAGGAAGAATTAGGATTTGTTTTGAATTTTATAAATCCTGTTTTTCTCTTTTTTCAAGAATCAATGTCAGAAGATATAAATTCTCTGTCCGCAAATCATGTGAAAAATTTGCATTCTTCCTTATTATTTTGCCTATTAAGTGAGCAAACTGGTTGCTGTTACACAGAGAGGTATTTAATACTTGACAGTCTGCAAAAAATCACATTAGTAGCCTGGAATGATCATTTTCTGTCCTGTGGCTATCTCTTTATGATTCCGTATGTCTAAGTATGACCAGATATGCAGCATTTCCTTGCCGCTTTTCCTTGTAAAAGTTGACTTCTAAGTGGCCCATTTAAAAATGCCTTCAGTGTGAACCTGTGCACCTCAGGCGAGTCTACTTCCTCATCTCAAGAAGGCAAAATCCAGGGGGCTCATCTTCCCTTGCAGCAATTTGTATGGTACCCCAGTGTGGTACACATAAGATTTTCCTTTGAACAAAGCAGCTATTTGACAGAACAGTTTCCTATCATTTGCGCACAAGAAGTGCTGTGTACTGCATTCAGGGCCATCATGACTGTCCATTAGAGCTTCATTCTGTAATCTGCCTTGAATCGGTGCTACGTATGGAAACTTTAACTGTGTTTGTCAAAACAAAGGGCTCTTGCTGAAAACCATACTGTCTGAGGTTGGGATCTAAAACGCCACTGTTAGCTGATTGCAAAAACATAAAACACATCAACAGTTTTGGCAATAGAATTAAACGTGTGAATGAATCGAATGAAAGGTGGAAGCAACACTTTTTGCTCTTAGTCGCGCACGGTTCTGTGCAATTGGGAGCCATTAAATACAGTCTGTAGGGTTCCACCACGACTTCTCTGTGAGGGCTGTAGGACCTTGGGTTCCCTTTGTGTTTCTCTCCCATCCCCACAGCCATCCTTATTGAAAAAAGGAATCATTAAAGAAAAGTTCTGACAGTGCCTTCCAAGAAATACTAAATTTTGGTTCTTCCCCTGATTTATTAAGGTAGAATGGGTTGGAGGTTGAATTAGAAGAATAGCTTTTAATATAATCAGACAGAGCCACACTTTCAACACATGAATGCATGGTATGTCTTTTAGGTTAGCTAAGTAACATCCTTTTTAAAATTCCCTTTTTCCTGTGTCTTCTTCATTTCTGCCAATGTGTACACATGTTCAGTCTTCCAGTATATCCAACATCTTTGGCTGGTGACTTAGCTTTATCTAATTTTATTATTTTTCAGAAGTTTCCTGTAAAATTCTTTCTGCTTGGAAGAGTAAGGTACAATCAGTAAGGAAGCTCTAAATTGTAATTATCAATTATAATCAGTATGGTAAATTTGGTATCCTTTCCATATTGCTTATCTCCTCAAAAGTTAATTGCACTTTTCAGCCTCAAACGTTGGCAAAACTTGAGCTTTTTACTCTTTGCAACATAGCATATGTCAAAAATATCTGGACTTCAAGGAGGAAACTAAGGCAGAAGTGATTAGATAATTTGGTTGTGTCAGAGAGAGTTAAACTTCGCCTTTATTGAGGTAATGATCATGGTTTATGATGGCTGGTTCTGTGCCCATCTATAGCCTCTGACACATTTTTGGAGAGCATTACTTATACTCTCTGGATATAATTTAAAGTGCTTGCTATAGTGAAAAGAACTCCAGGCTAGTGGTTGGAGTTGCAGCACTGTTACCAACTAGCTGTGTGTGTGGTCAGGCCTGTCATTTAACCTTTCACGACCTTAGTGTCTGCATCTGTAAAATGAAATTGTTGAACTGGATTATATCTCAAGTCCCTCTAAGTTTTAAAAGTCTGTCATTTTATATTTCTAATTAGAAGTTTGGTCCTGTCATAGTTATGTAAGATTTTTTAAATACATGAATTCCAAAAGTTATTGTTTATCTTTAATCATCATCATCACAAGCAGTAAAGCTAAAATATTTTTTAGTTTGGAAAAATGACTTGTAAAACGAGATTGGAAAGTGCTCTATGTTCTTCAGTTTGCAAAGCTAGAACAAATAGAGGTCGGAATGTAGATTTCATAAGATCAGTCTCAGGTTAGGAAGATTTTTAGCTTTTGCTTTTTCCTTAATCGTCAAGTAAATTACATGTTTCAGTATGTTATTTATGTAACACTAATTTCGTAATTAGCTATTTACATGTCTCTAGATAAAATTAAAGGTAGAGGGTCCCTCTTTCCCAGCCCTGCTCCTAAACTCTGACAATCAATTATGTCAGTATTTAAACATGTTCAATTTTTTTACTGTTTATACTTACATTTAAAGAAGAGACTCATATTACCTCTGGGCTCATAGTTATCTCATGATCATGTGGTTTTCCAACAAATCAAAGAATATCAGCTTCTCTTTCTCACCATTTGATATAGTCAAAAGGGAGTTTTGAATTAGGTGGCCAAGGACCTGGCTACCATTTCCAGCTCTGCCATTTACCGAGCAAAGCACTCAACCTATACAGAGCTCTAGTTTTCTCATTTGTAGAGTGGGGATGATATACCTTCTCTTCACAAAGGGCATAGTGCCTTTGTACATTCCAAATATTTGATAAATGTGTGCTTGACTGAACAAAACTGAGCTGTGGAATTTTGTCCTAAATTCTGTCCATTTTTATTTGTTTCTGCAGGACTACCTCATCAAGTTTGGGGATTGGGAGATATTATTTAGGTAAAATAATTGTTTAGCAGTCCTCTCTGTGTGTTAACTTTAATTTCTCCATTCAACTGAGGTAGTTGCTTTTGAATCTTTATTTGGCCAAGCAAACATCAAAAGTTGAGCTGATTTCATTGGAGGAGTGGAAGGCCTACCTTGGTGCTTTCTCCTGCCCCTTTCTTTTCTCCTACCTTTCTATAACCCAGAACTTCTTGGACTCTTGTAAACAGAGTTTAAAAATCATTGTTCATCTATAATTGAGCAGTAAAACCATTTGTGCAAAAGGACTTACTATTTAGAATGGCTCCCTTGAAATTGGGCTGGAATAAGCTTCCAGGGCATTACCTTTGTATTACAGGAAAGTAAGAAAGGTTGTTTGCCAAATTTGTATTAATCAGCATTTCAGTTATAATTGCCAGGAAATTTCATTTACAGAAATAATCCTTTTCTTCATTCTTAAAGGTCATAGTCCAAAACCCTACATTTTTGTAGTATGTTTGGTTCACAATAGGTAGCTGTCCATTTGGATTGGCTGTATGTTGTTATCAAGTTGCAATTTCCAGTTAGCTGAAAGAGATCAGATAATTTATGCATATAGTATTGTTTAACATTAATAAAGGTTATCCCTCTTGAAGGATCTCACCAAGGGAAATTGGTTTCAACGGCTACTCATTTGAGTCTAGGCAAAGGTGGAGAAATGTGGGCACAGAGTAAAACTTGCCATGTTTTAAAATCCTGTGTGCCTGTTTCAGAATGTCCCAACTAATTTTTAAGCTCCTTAGCAGTCAAGATCTTGTCCTCCCACCTCCAGCCTCCCAGAAGGCAAGAGGACATGATGCACAGTTCTAGGTGCTTAATCAGTAGTTGTTTTGATTAACCACTGAAGGTAGTATTTGTAGGACTAATAGAAGTGAAGTCTATGCTCGCTAAATTTAATAATCTTGTCTTTGAGTGTTTTAAACTCTAAAAAGGTTTTTGTGGGTTGAAAAGCCTTGTTGTTAAGCCAGATAAAACCCCTAAATCTTTCATGTGCTTGCTAAGGACTGTCCAGTTAGAGAGATCTTTTTTAGACTTTAGGCCCTGCTCTCTCTGATGTCTGATCCCATGTCGTGGCTTACCAGCAGGTTTTGAGAACAAACCACCTTCCTGGGGAGTGGTACACATCCTGCTTAATTTCTGAACAGCCTTGCTGTTATGGCCCCACCTGGCTGAGAACTGTGTTCCGCGTGGGAGCTACTATCGGCCTGCTGAGTGACCTTGGATGAGTCAAGTCACTTAAATTCTCTGAGTCTCTGCAAATGAGATGAATTGAGTGAGTGATTGCATCCAGTTTTAAAACTCTGTGAGTCTTTAAGATAGTTTAAATAACTGAAAATATGTGTATTCTCTTTGAATTTTGCTGATGGGTAAGTAGGATTATTTTTACACACACACACACACACACACACGCACGTACACACACACACTCAACGCCCCTTTATGTAGGGATGTGCATGCTACAGTGAGACCAAAAGATTAGAGCAGCAGGTTATAGGGAAAATGTGAAATACACCTCTTTTTCCTGGACATCAGATTCTTATTTTCTTCCACATAAAACTGACCAAACACACGGCAAAATAAATGCTAAGTCTCATTCTTGATCATCCACAGCTTGAACTTGGATGTTCAAACAACTTGAAGTTGTTTGCTGTCTGATCCAGAGATTTTGAATGCGTGGCATTTCGTGTGAGCAAAGAAATAAACAGACTAAAAAGGTTGTAGAAAATTGTAGATTTAGTAGAATCCCTGAGATGGTTTAGGTTTAGAATGGCAAACATATGCAAAGGCTTTTTCTGGCCTTTGTTTTCTGAGTTGGCTGTACCCTGCCTACAAGAGGCCTAGATTCTTGGTATTCTCCCCTCCCTCTCCTCTTTTTTGTGAGCTTCTAGGATTCACTTTCAGAGTATGATATGTCTGAAAAGATTTGTTTGATTACAAGAAAGTGTGCCCAGAGAATGATGCCATATTTTCTTGGATTATTCATTTTATTAACTTTCCACTGTCTGAGGCAGGAGGACAGAGTACTGAATCTGGCATAGCCAACATTCAGCCTCCCAGAAACTTGTAGAAAATGTTGGGCCTTTCATCCCCCCTAGATGACCATTAGGATGAGGCTTTTTCTGGGAGGAGGTCCAAAATCATCTCAGATGTGTAGGTTTTGGAGATTATTCAAAAGAGTTGCTCCATGGAATGTGAGACATTCCCAAGGTCAAATCAGTTTGTTTAGGCAGGATTATCAGTAAACTACATGAAAAGGAAAGCAAGAATCCACTTCTGTAAACTTTAGCCTTTTCTGAAAATCTGTGCCCAATCTAAAAAAAAGGGTAGTGCTTGTGAAATACAGAATTCTATGAATGTTAGCATAATCTGGATTAATTTGAATAGTTAACTACATAATGCACACAATAAAGAAAAATACGATTCTTTTTTAAAAATTAGCATTCTATTGAAATAATTACTTTATATATATGTATTTTGTTGTTATTGTTCCCAAGATTGATATTTCTTCAAGTGACAAGAATGTTCCCAGGTTTTTTATTCCAAAAGGATTAAAAAAAAAATTTAAATGTCAGTGTGTTTATTTTAATTTTTTTTGTATTGCAGCAAATTTTATGTCTTTTTTTTTAAAAGAAAAGTTTTATTTGCTTTATCGTAGACTTTTAATCTGTTCTCCCATACCTGCTGTTAGATCAAACGATAGAGCTTTAAGCTAAGGACTACACAAAGTCCTGTAAATAATAGTCCTCTCTTCTCATTTAAAGCCAGCAGGACATCCCATCATGACTACCTCTTAATTAGATGATATTTTGATCTGTGTTCCTATTCATTAATGCTTTGTTTTCTGGTGTCATGTTAGCATACTCTTTACTCACTAATACAATTTTGTGACATATTCCTAGGAGAGCTGGACCAGAGGAGATTCTCTTTGGCTCAGGCTTTCCACTATATTGGTTGACATAATTTCCAGATTAATATATGAGTAAAATTTCATAATACTGGAAAATCCCTAATTTTAAGAAATAAAGAATCTTTAAGAAAAGCCTGTTCAACCCTTAGTAGAAAAAGACTGACTTTCACACACTGGTTATCTAACTTCCAAAGCATTTTTACTGCATTTGCTTTCACGGGGTTGGTCCATTGTCTTCACACAGCTCTCTCTCCTGCCGCTTCTGCAGTGTTGTGCTTGCTATTTTTTTTCCTAATATTTAATGCAGTGCATTTTATGTTCTTCCTTTTATTTCATTTTATGTTGTATTGTGTTATGTATTTCACTGTTGGATCTAAATTGGGGAAGGGAATCCTGCTTTGTTCTTGTACTATAATGAAGATAGAGTTTGTTAATATAAATGTAAACTGCTGTCTTAGGTGCATCATCACATGAAGACTGTTTCATAATTGAATATGTTGGTACTAGATAGATTTAGAAAATTACAGTCCCTAAACACCTACTCAGAAAGAGATGAACTTAATGGTTTGTTGTATATAGTTTCATTTTAAAATATTTTAGAAGAATGATTTGTAAGAATATGTACAATGCAAAGTAATGATGGGAACAGTGGAACAGTTAAAGGAAAAAATATAGGCAGCAATTACATTCAACATTATTAGGATCTTTGTTCTTGGAAAGTTATTTTTGAGGATTTCAAAATATGGATGGTAAAATAGATTGAGAGGGAGAAATAAGTTTGCACAAGCACATTAAGGATACATTACCTACTTTAGTAAACATAACTATAAAGTGTATTGCTTTTTATTAAGTTATCTGCCTTCACAGAGCGATAATATTTTTAAATGTGTATTTATTGAGTGTTAAAAATGATGCCATGATGGCAATTTGAAATCCACTTTCCTCATTTTTCTAAGTGAAATGAAGAAATATACGTGAACACGTCTTCAATTAAGAGTGGAAAAGATTATTTTAAATAATGCAGATGTGAAAATAGGCGACCAGTAAGAAATGTATGTGAAGTGCTGATGGTTAATGCTGCATTGCCGAAATTCATATTTGTCAATATCTAAATGTTTAATGTTGAGAGAAATATTTCAGAAACATGAAATATTTGGAACAAAAAGGCACTGTACTTCTTATAATCACTTCACAATTTATATGAGTGACTCTGGCTTCTTCAGGCTTAAAGAAAAGGAAATGATTCACATTTGCATAAAAATAGTAGGTCAAACTTGTTATTCTTAATGTTTTTCTAACATAAATGAGTTATATGATAGTTCATAGATATTTCATCAAGGACAGAGCTTTGAGATTATTTTTATTTTCCAAGATATGACATAATGTGACTGTGATTTTTAGGTAACACGATTTCTTTTTCAAAAAATGACTGTTTTCTTCTTCATCTTTGCAAGATGGACATCTCATAAAATAGAGACATGTTTGAAATTGGAGAAGACATTGTTTAGAAGGAAGTTGTAGGACATTTTTTAAAAATAACATCTCCACAAGGTTAAACATAAATTTAAGAAACTAAATCACACTGAAGTTAAGCATTTGCCCTTTTTAAAACAGGGCTCTTGAAGACAGTCATTTCATCTTCAGAAAAATTCAGTGTCATGGGTACTATCTAGACAATAGCACGAGAAGCAAAAGAGGGACAAACTGGATGTGAGGATGTGTTGTTCATCCCTCTACTTAAACTACTATGGTCACTTGGATTTTAGCTGTACTTTCCATATTTAAAATTTGTGAAAAAGAGGGGTTAAAAAAGCTGAATATCTTTGTACCTTAATGAGAGAATGATTGCTGTAATAGTATCAAAGATAAACCAGTATATTAGGAACACTAAATGATAAAGGGCGATAATATGCCATTCTTGAGACTTCTTGGCTCTTACCTAACACATCAGAAAGTGATTGTTGAATTTTAAATAGCCATACAAATGGATGACATAGAAATTTAACTTTGCTTTGACCTTATTCTAATTCACAAGATGACTGCAAAATGACTTTGTTGCATCTGAATGTATGCTGGATGCTAAATCACTCCAGAGTATAAAATCTTTGTTTTGGCATAATGTTGATGCATAAACATTTGTACCCCATACTAACCCTATAAACATCACAATCCATCAGTACAATTACAAAAAAGATTGTTTGTTTTCACACTTAAAGCAGACATGAAATAGAGTGTCCTTAACTTAATCACCACCTTGATTTACCACATTTGCATATATTTGCATATTAATTGGACTACAGATTAAAATTGGTTTTGTAATTTTAATTAAGTGTCCACAAAGGTAAATGATTAGAACTGTTTAAAATACATTCTGACATAAATAGCAGTAAAAGCTTTTGTGATGATGTTTTTGTGGAATTACATTCAGAAAGTGGCCTTTTTATGATAGTAATTTTAATCTTAAATAGAATTATACAGTCAAACAGAACTGTGGATTCATAATCATTTTTTTCAAGATTCATTTAATATTTTGCTGATTTGCAGCACTTGCTGAAAATGTACTGTAGGTTTAGCTGATTGCAAAATTAGGCCTCTAGAGCTGATAAACTGAGGGTTTAAACCCTCAGTCTTTAGATGCCTGTCATATGGGCTTGAAATGTATATCTCATTCTGCGTGTGTGTGTGTGTGTGTGTGTGTGTGTGTGTGTGTGTGTGTGTGTGTGTGTGTTTTAATGGAATCAACTCCTATAACCCTTTCAATGATATACCCTTTAAAAAGAGAATCACCTTAAGGGACCATCATATTCCCAGTTTAAATTAGGGAACATATAAAATGTTTAAAGGTCTCTTTGGCATATTATCCTGGTACCCAGAAGAACCGTCCTTGTGTTGACATAGCCCAAAATGTGCCGATTTAATAACAGGTCATCCTCCCCGGTGCATTCCCTGTGGGGATGGCACTCACAGCATGAACAAGATAATTGTTGGGAAAATGCACTGTTTTTTTCCTTGAAACCTGGGATACTTAACGTGTGGCATGTGCTTTCTCTTATACCAGACAGAAAATTGGTTTTACCAGAAGGTTACTGGATGCCTAGCACCCCCTTCTTCCAGCTGGCGTTTTCCTGTTTGGATCATTTTAAATGTTGGATTCTGAAACCCTCCCCACTCCCAGCTGCCACCTTCTTCCCTGGCGGTACCCTAGACTCAGCTCCCTAATGCTTCCTTGCACCCAGCTGCTTCTCTGCCTGGCTCCTGGCTATTTAGAATGTGATGGGATAAATAATCCTTTCCCTACCAGTCACCTCTGAACAACTCTTAATTGGATTTCTCTTATAAGCTATTATGTCCCTAAGTTTGCAACAAATTCATCAAATTTGTTTTCCTTTCTAAATTGTGTGTGTGTGTACGCACATGCATGTGCACGCACGCATGTACACGTGGGTGCAGGAGTGCACCCCCCAACACACACATACATACAACACTCCTTGTAAGTTTATGAAGAACAAACCAGTTAAAACTTCTGAATTCCTTAAATCAGAAGGGAGGAGATAATTTCTTAGAAACAAATCATTGCGTATCAATTTTTAAGAGTCAGTTTTAAAAACCTTTTATTTTGGGCTTCCCTCGTGGCACAGTGGTTGAGAGTCCGCCTGCCGATGCAGGGAACACGGGTTTGTGCCCCGGTCCGGGAAGATCCCACATGCCGCAGAGCGGCTGGGCTCGTGAGCCACGGCCGCTGAGCCTGCACGTCCGGAGCCTGTGCTCCGTAACGGGAGAGGCCACAACAGTGAGAGGCCCGCGTACCGCAAAAAAAACCCACAAAAAAACCTTTTATTTTATCCTGATACATTAGAAAGAGCAAAAGCTTGGGAATTTGCTGGGCATAGTTTCAAATCCCAGTCCTTCTATTTCTTAAGTGTGCCGTGTTGGCAAGTTATTACATCTGTCTGAAACCTCAGTTTCCTCATATGTTAAATGGGGATTAAAAAGACCTTCATTACGTAATTGTGGGATTTACGTAAAATGATGAACGTAAAAGCAGCTAGTCAGAGTGGAGCAGTAGAGTTGGTGAAAATGGACAAATTCAGGATATGTTTTGAAGATAGACCAAATTTGATGATGAAGTGGTTGTGGGATATGAGAAAAAGATAGGGTGATACCAAAATTTTTGGCCTCAGCAAATTAGGCCTCCCCTAGCCTAAAGGATAGGGAAAACTGAGGCAGAAACAGCTTTGGAGGGAAAGATCCAGAGCTGGATTCAGATGTGCTGAATTTGAGATACTTTTTAGACTTAGAGAAGTCAGCTTACTTTGATCAGAAATTACTTTGTATAATAACATCCTAAGGGGTGTTGTATGTGTGTGTTTGTGTGTGTGTATGCACGTTTGATCACACCTAATGCAAACTATACTTTTGGAAAAAGATAGATGGGCACAGAAATCCCAAGTTGCATTTGAAGAATAGGGGGCACCATTTTGAAGTGCTGAAAAATTGTTTAAATGTAATGTTTTATTACTGACATTGCTTTAATGGTTTATACGGGAGAGATTTTGATTTTTCTTTTTATTGTTATTCTCAGTGTTTCTAGTTCTGTTTTCAGATTCATTTCACTAGTTGAAGCAAAGTTTTTATGTGACCATTTTATTGGGCAATATGATATCCTAGTATATGATCCAGAAAGTACAGTAAAAAGCCGAAAGGAAGTACCAAACACTTCCCCTCACTTTATTGGTTCAAAGATCCTGAATGAAATGCTCACAAAAAAGAAAGAAAAAAAGAAAGAGAGAATATAAGGAAAGAGAATAAAAAAGGAATGAAAAGAAAGGACAAAAAAGCTCCTGGAAAACAGTTTACAAGAATCCACATCCTGCAGAAATTAGTTTTAACTTCAAGGTCACATTACCCAATGCGCTTCCCAGAGCTTGACCTCCCCTAACTTTAAACCTGAGTGATTATACATTAAGGAAAGTTTGTCTTCTCTGCTCTTCATTCTTATTGCTACCATCTTTTAAGCTTCACCTACCTCTGTTTCCTGGGACCTCTCAATCCCTACCCACTCCGACAAATCTCTTCTTCCTGGACCATTCTTGAGTATTCATCATACATGTTACCATTTTAAGGACTCTGAGAAGTCTTGCAAAGAAAGAAATCAGTTTTATGTTCTTTTACCCAGTGAATCAGTCAGAGCTCTGGCAAGAAACATGTGGCACATTCAAACTTGTAACTTGAGAAAACTTTAATAAGAGGACTTTTTACAACAGGATGGGCAGGGTTTCAAGAAGGCATCAAGGGTAGTACAGTACTCTGTTAGCACCCCTGGGCCTGGAAGGTCAAGTGGAAGGAGTAATTACTAGAACCTGAAGAGAGTCAACTAACTAGTCCTTTAGTTAGAAAGCCACAGCCAACTGATTGCAACCTGGCAGGGAAGGAGCAGCAGAATAAATACCTGGAAATCTCCTGCCTGTTTCTCTACTTGGCTGAAACCAACCAGAACCAGGGAGCCAGGGATCCTCTTAATGCAGTCCATTTGGTTCAGCTTGCTGAGGCACAGAGCGGGATCGGGAAAGGTGGGGAGTGAATCTAAGGGCCACATGGAAGGTAGTCCTCAAGGTTCCCAAATGTTTTTCTCAGTGTAGCTCGCTTTCAGTTTGTATGTTTGTTTCGGTTCGATTTGATTTGACATCTAAGAACTATCTCCAGGGATATTATTCTGTGCAGCACAATTTAGAATATTGTTCTAAGCAGAGGTCATAAAATGGGGCCAATGTGCTTGCCTAGCAAAGCAGTTTTGCTTTTTTTTTTTTTTTTTTTTTTTTTTTTTTTTTTTTTTTTTTTTTTTTTGCAGTATGCGGGCCTCTCACTGTTGTGGCCTCTCCCATTGCGGAGCACAGGCTCGGGACGCGCAGGCTCAGCGGCCATGGCTCACGGGCCCAGCCGCTCTGCGGCATGTGGGATCCTCCCAGACCGGGGCACGAGCCCGTGTCCCCTGCATCAGCAGGCGGACGCTCAACCACTGTGCCACCAGGGAAGCCCAGCAGTTTTGCGTTTTAAAAATTAAGCCTGAATATCTTTGGGTGAGGATAAGCACCCCAACTTCGATGTCAGTCCACCACTTTCTGATACGTTCATGCATTAGATCAGCACATTTATGTTATTTTCTTGCCCTAAAGACATTTGAGTTGTTGGCTGTTGCTCTGGATTCTGCCCCCCTCCCTCCTTCTCAATCCCTGATTAAAATTTACCTGTTCTGAGCTCCATTTTCATTGGACCCAGTTTTCCTCTAGAGAATCTAATAAATCTGTTGTTATAAAAGTGATTATTGAAGGCTTAATGTGTCATTTTCCTTGGGTAACATATTTGAATTTTAAAAGGACTTTATGTCACATCCCCCGCCCCGAAATTTCAAAGGATGGGACTTTCTGCCCCTCAAAATGCACAAAATCCATGGTGTTCTACATGTAAAGCTTGCCCTAATCCTTTTTTAGTTGGCCAGTACTGTGAGTTTCCATTACTTCTATATTGCTAAATAGAGAGAATATGTGCGTTCTCCCAGAGCAGTATGCACTTTGAATTCCCCTCAAATGCAAGTTCCTGTGGATAACTAGCCAGAGGAGAAGAAAAACGGCAGGCTGAGCTCACAGGTGAAATCCCATTACAGAGACCTCCAGGGAGACAGTGTATTTTCTTATAATACTCAAATGTTATTCTAGAGAGTAATTTTCTCAATAAGTTTAAGCACGGTAATAATTCGACAGAAATGTTCTTTCTATCCAGATTGAATGTAATCAGTCTGCCTTCTAATGCACAGACCACAGCCCCTGTACTTTTCAGAATGCGGGTAGTGTAGAATGAATGAAATCCAATGCTTTTGACGTATCTCCTTTATCTTTTGCCAGGATCAGCGACGTCTACTGCTTTTATTCTTTCCACTATAAAATGTCTCTGTTTTTATTTTCTCCCTTTCCTTGTTCACTGTGGCTTTGGAATTATGTTTCCTCCTTGACTAGTCAGTGTTTTCGTATTCTATGCTTCAGTGAAGAATCAGGTGCTGATTTTTTGTTTTTTATTTAAGCTTGAAGACTGAAAAAGGGACTCTTTTACTGAATTAGTAATGAAAAATTATTTTTTTATAATAAGGTCAACAAAACATTATTACCGTAGGTCATTGGCCAGGACTCAGAAACGTTTTAATTATAGTATATTTCTCACAACAATATTGACATTTGCCCTGTGTTAAATTTCCCATTAGCTTCTCTGCCTGATTTTCATTAGCCGTACCCTGAATTCAGGACTTAGATGTTAATTTTCATGGCACTTGAATGTTTTATTCAGATTACTAAGTCACATTGATTCTGTTTCCTGAAGAAGTTGTGATGTTAGGGAATGGTGATGTCAAGGAATTTTTCATAAGTGTAGAAATGGTTTCAACTCCTCAAGAGCTGTCAGGTATTTTTCTTCATGTTTTATTTTGTTGCTTAGCCTCTAGAACATCAATTTCTAAGGTTCCTAAGATTTTTTAGGGGTCTTTAAAATAAAAAGAATCTGCTCTGAGATATTTTAATATTCAAAAACCATATTTTAACTAACATAGATTATACATTTACTTATTTCACACATCAGAATTCCGTTCATAAAATTCCAGAGAACTTTATCAATCCATGTTTCCTCTGGATAAATCAAGTTGATGTTTAAGTAATAGAGGCATTTGGTATTTAATGTTTCTAAAAACACAATTATGAAGAAAAATAACAAGGCTCTTTGGTGATAGAAAGTTGCAAGTGACAGAAACCCAATTTCAACTAGTTAAGTCATATTTTGAAAAGGGGGTGTGGTAATTTATTTCATCAGATATCTGAGTTATCTAGGGTTATTCCAGGGTCATAGGTGGCTGGATAAAAAGGCTTAAGCACTATCATCAGAATTATGTCTTTTTCCTTGTCCTTTGGAATGGCTCTTTTCATGTGGTAAGTAAGAAGGCCTCTAGTTGTTCCAGTCTTGTGTCCTAACAGCAAAGTATCCTGGTGATACTTTGTCCAGTAGGCCTGCCTGGCAAAAATATCCTAAGAAGGAATCTAATTAGCTAAAATAACATCCCTGAACCAATTACAGCAGCCTAGGGCTGGATGGGTACTTGTTTAGCCTCCCATGACCTTTCTGAGTCCCTTTCCTACTGAACCCCATCCCACCCCCACTCCTGACCTTGAAGGGGAAGGTTGTAAGGACTGGTCTTGGTCAAAGAGTTGTGGTTCTGTTCCTGAACCACATGGAATGAATTCCTTATAAGACAGAGAGATTCTGTTGTTAAGAGTGGAACCATGAGAAAGTCACTCAGCTTCCTTCTAAAACTCCAGGTCTTATGTGGAAATTGAGGATAATAATTGTCTCTACGTTATCTCAACTCAACAAATGTTACTTATTATTACATTGAAATGTTGTGAATTTTAGATTGTTGTCATTTTTAGAGACAACTTATAAAGCCCTCAGTACAATGCAGGGTTTTTTGCTATATTTATAAATAAGGAGGATATATCTCTGTAGGTGAAATGGATGATTATGCATAAAACAATGTAATAACTGCTGACATTAAGAGCTTACCCCGTGCAGGCTCCGTTTTAAAAGCTTCCCATGTATTAACTCATAAGCGTAGTACTTAACTCGCAAAGGTTCTAGAGTCAGATGGCGTGGGTTTGCACTTCGCAAATTTCAGGTCATGTGACCTAGGACAACTGCTTAACCTCTTTATGCCACGGTTTCCTGATCTGTCCAATAGTAGTATTAATAGTAGCTACTTCATATGGTTTACTTTACAATGAAGTAAAACATACCAGCAGCTGGGACATAATAAGCACTCAATAAACGTTAGTAGAGGAGGAGGAGATTTTGTCATTTATTATCTTCATCACCACCATATGTATTATTACCTGTGAACAGAGGCGACCATAATTTATATTTAGGTTTTAATTACACAGTTTTACAAATTGGAGATTTTATCTTTATTTCAGGCCCTTTGATTAGCAGGGCAATTCAAAGAAAATGCTGAAATTGAAAGAACTCGTAGATTCCAAAAGTAGCTTTGCTCAGGAAGAAACCAGAGTGGATGTGTGATCATCCATGTGTATTGATGAAAATCATATCACCTAAGATGTGAATTATAAAAGAGTAGAGTTTCTGGTACAAAATAAATACTGTTTTCTTAAACTTCTCAGCTATTAAAATGAAATTTGTGATTTCAAAATATGTTGACTTCGTTTTTCCAGATTATACAGACTCTTGAATTTTAAATATTCATACTTAACAAGGGCACTATATTGGGAATTGCACCTTCAAGGTTACTATTTAAAAGAACAATTCACTAAAATAATATTGCTCTTTTATATGATGACATGACTCTCTAAAATTATTTTTCAGTAGTGATTTACCTAAAGGTATTTCAAACCATTAAAATAGAAAAAAGTCTTAATCTCATATTTTTAGAAAGAAATAGGCTTTATGTTTATAAACATTTTGAGAGCTGTGAAATGGTAATTGTTAATTTGTTTCTGTTTATATGATTGGACATTAAGAGTTATTTTGGAGTCAAACTCACAGTATTTTTGAAAGCTTAATTTTCAATAATTTTCTTTTCTTAAAAGACAACTCATACAATTTCTCCATGCAGAGATGTTCATTTGAGAATGATGTAAAAATTATAGCTTTGCAAAATAGCTCCTGCCTACAAGAGGAGATTACAAATTTTGGTTGTGGGAAAAGCCATTATTATGAGAATATCTGATCTGATAGCAATTTCATACTTCGGTTTGATTAAGATGCTTGGATTAGATTATTCTTATACCTACATATATATTTGTACATTACATATATTCATTATACTCAACCTTTTTCTTTTTAAAGTGGAGCCAAATCCTATAGATCAATAAATTTGATGGAATTCTTTTCTAGTATGTCTTGGGAACTGATGAGATAAGAATTCACAAAATGATAAAAAAAAAAAAAAAAGAATTCACAAAATGTAGATATTTTCCCCAAAAAAATCAAAAACAAATGATGTTGGGCACAGAGTGGATAATAAAATTTACGTTTTGGTGATGGAGACTGAAAAGAAGACAATTTCAGATGCTGTTAGGAGCTATCAAGAAAAGAAAATAGGAGGAGGAGTGCTGCTAGTTGTGGTGGTGGATGGTAACTAGATTAGAAGATGATCTGGGTAGACCTTTCTGAGAAGATGGCACTTCACCTAATAACTGAATGACAAGAAGGCAGTAGGGGAAGGAGCATTCCCAGCAGAAGAAATAGCAAATGGACACATTCTATGAATGGAAATAGACCCAGGTAAGAAGGGGAAAGGTGAAGGAAACAAGGCTGGTGAGGTGGGCATGGCTTTGTGATAGTGATGAGTTTAGGTGCATTTCCAGTGCAGGAAACACTGGAAAGCTGAGTTGGGGTGAGTCATGATTTGATTAATTGGTAGACTAGGTAGAAGACTTTGGCAGTAGTCTAGGACAGACATAATCCAAATGCAAATCCTTCATTTCCTTTCCTTCCCTTCCCTTCCCTAAATGCATTCTTTTTTTCTGAAAAAACCATAACTCACTCTTTTTTTTTTATTTAACAAATATTTATGAAGGCAACACAGTGTGCCAGATGGTGTACTTGTTGCTCTGATATAAAGATGAATGATGTGATTCTTTTCCTATCCTTAATGGATAGTCTGTGTTTGCTTGGGTATAGTTGGAATGAAAGGAGTACTTAAATCTTCCTGGGGAAGACAGGCTTGATAAGGTTTAGAGGATGAGTAGAAGCTGACTAGGTAGACAAGAGGATTAGATTAGTGAAAAGGGTATTTCAGGCAAAGGGGAGAGAGTGTATAAAAAATAGGGGCACAAAAACTATGATATGTTCGGTGATAGACAAATAGTTCTGCAAGGTTACAATATGTGTTGGAATGAGTAGCGATGAAGCTGGCTGAGTAGTCAGAGGCCAGAATCTGAGAGCTCTGTTTCCAGTGCTGAGGAGTTAGGTTTTATCCCGTAAAATACTGAGAGCCAACAAGACATTTGAGCAGGGTAGACATGATATCAACTTTCCTTGTTATATATTTGAATGTGGTGGAGTTGATAAGGCTGACTTGGAGAACACTATTAGAGGGTTATTGTGTAGTTGAAGTGAGATGCTAATTGCCTGGATTGGAAGAGATAAACAAGAACAAGGAATTGAGGAGTCTCTATGAGGCTTGGTGCTTGATTGGATGGAGATGGCTAAGAGGGACAGAGGTAGAAGGTAGAACCTAGGGTGACAGATGGTACCATTCAAGAGGATAAAGAAGTCAGGAGAAGTGAGCAGGATTGTTGGAAACAGTTTTGAACTCCAGAGTTAGGACTGGGAGGCACGAGCACCCCTGGATACACCCAGTTGGAGGTGGAATGCAGGCATTACAACTCTGGAGAATGTCAGAGCTAAAGAGACAGATTTTTAAACTTGTTACAATATGAGTTAGAAGCTAGAAATTGGTGTTCTTTAGACTATATAGATCTCTAAAATATGTTTTATTTAATCCACGCTGCTTGTTTTTATTTGAGCCAGTGTTTAAAATTCCACAGATTTCACGTAGTACTACATAGCAACAATATGCTGGGTTAAGAAGGGCTGCACCAGTAGATACTCGGGTGCTCTCTTTTTGCTGGAGTACCGAAGCATCTCATTTCACCTATATATGTTACCTGCTTAGCCCCTGTTGAAACTGCAGGCAGAATACATTGAGTGAAAGGGGAACAGGATTAGAGATCAAAGTTCAAGGGAAGGCTAGACATTGGAAGAGGAAAATCCCAGAGAGGAGAATGAGAGGAAGCTCTTCTGAAGTTTTTGTTTTGTTTTTTACCTTCAAGTTTTTCTCCCTAGACCTTTTTTTGTAGCCTTCTCATTGACCTTGGGTAGCCTGCTCACTCTGCACTGAGTAATCTATTTCATCTCTATTAGAAAAATTCTTCCTAAACACTAGATCCTCACTATTTACACTGTGCTCCATGGATTGTATTTCCACATGGGAATTTCTTCTCAGCAGTTCTTGGGAAGTTTTTCCAAATACTGAATCCTGAAAAGAATTCATTTGAGGAATCTGGGGAAAAGTATTATAGTTCTCCTGCAATTATTAAACCTTTAGAAATCAACACAGAGATCTTATTGGTTAGAAGAAATCTGTGGTCATGTTGAAAGTAAGGGCAGGTAACACTGACACACACAGCTGGAGATCAGATTGCTATTTCTGGGGCCTGGGACCAGGCCACATGGGAGATGAGTAGTAAAGATCATTGTGATCTTTTGAGCATTTATTTAATCTCTGGTCCCCACAGGAGACTGCAAGTTCCATGAAGGTGAGAACAGTATGTCTTATGTCTTGTTCCCCTTTGGCACCTTGCCTTTTGCACATTTTGGTCTCTCAATCGATGAATAACAGGTAGTGTTAGTTTAAAATAGGCAGGATAACAGTTTTTTTAGAGCAGGATGATAGATGGATAGAGTTGTCCAAGAAATTTTCCCAATATATTGTGTGTGAGTTTCATAACTTTATTATTTCCGTTGATTTAGTTACCATATAGCCAATTAATTTGCTTTAAGTGGCAACACACACACACACACACACGCACACACTAATGTTTTATGTTTTTCTGCTTAAAGAGAGAAAGTCAATGTCATGCTCACCTTGTATTTAAAAACAGTTTGTAGGCAGTGTGGCTGCTTTAGGACCATTATTAGAAATTGACTCTAATTGCCTTTGTTCAGGTATTACACAAAGGTATAATTTTGGATGGATCTCCAGATGGAAGTTAAACCATCTTAATATACAGAAATTCACCTTGTCAAAAAATTTCTGGAGAGAGAGAGAGAGATTGCTTTGCCATCGCAAAATGTTTTATTGGAAGACACTTGTGATGGTTTTATTAAGTATTTTGAAGTCATTAGATCCTTCAGCACCACTACCTCTTTGACATTTTACTTATCCTGTGTTTTGTAGCTTGTAAAAGCCAGGCTTGCTGGGCTCCCTCCAGAAAAACCGATTCACTCTAGGACTTGAACTTATAGACTTCACTTTCCTCATTGTTCTGTGACCCAATAGACTTGGGTCAGCCCTAGAGGGAGAGAGTGCGGATTAAGATATGACCATTTATTCATTCAACTCCCACTGTGCACTTATTATATACCATGTACTGTTCTTAAATATAGGCCTATAGCAGCACACAAAACAAACCAAATCCTTTACCGCCAAGGAGCTTCTATTTCTGTGTGATGGCTGGAGGGAAGGAAGGCCAAAGATAAACAAGTAAGGTATATGTGAGATTGTTGAGAAGTGCCATGGAAAAGAATGAAGTAGGAGAGGGGCCAGGGAAGCTGAAGTTTTGGTTGAAGGTTTGATGGGCCGCCGTTATGAACTGGCAGGCCTCAGGATTCATCCAGCTTACAGACATGTTTTGTTCAGACCGCAAACTCGTTCAAAAATAAACCAAACCTGAATTAGTTCCCAACATTTAAAAGCCTTGACCTTTCACATAAAAGTCCAAATTTCTGGCTTTTACTGAGAAGTCAGAACATATGGCAGTATTCCAGCACCAGTTAAAGTTGGGTTCTGGCTACTCCCTTTAAACGTAGCGTCATAGAGTTAGTATATATAATAAAGTATATCTAAGGAGAGCAATACTTATTAGAGCACTTACTGTGTGTCAGGAGCTGTCCTAAGAATTTGACATGTATTAACTAATTTAATCTTCAAAACAACCCTTTGCAGCAAATGCTAAATTGAAGCATAAAGAGATGAGGTCACTTGCCCAGGGTCACAAAGCTATGGAGATGATGGAGCCAGTAGTTAATCGTAGAAGATCTGGGTCCTTTGTCCAGTTCTAACTGTTACCTGTATGCCTCTTTCCATTTTGCCAGCTGGTGAACTTTATTTATATTTGATGAGGCTGAGATTCCAGGTCTCTCTGCCTCAAGATCTAGAGTAATTGTAGACCTGTAGGTGGACCTTCTTAATAGATCCTGCTCAAAGGGTAAGGGGGCAATAGGGTGGTTGACACATCACACTGTTGTACCCACCTGTCCTTTTCTTTAGTGCTGGCCCTGCCCTGGTGAGCACTTCCGGTGGATGCCCCAGTCCTGCTGCCTCACTGCGTTTCCTGCTTTGCTCCACACGATTGCCTTGACTTCCTCACAAATCCTAAGATAAGAATAAAAGGGCCTCATAAACTGCATTTTGCTAAGTAAAATATCCAACACAGGATGAAAAATGAAAGCTAATAATCTTTTCCTTTTTCCTCTTTTAATTCCTTTTTTTAAAAATTCCATTTGAGTCATCAATTTTAGAAGATAAAACACTACAAGCGGTGTGTCTGTGTGCATGTATGTGTGTGTGTGTGTTCGTGTGTCCGTTTCAGGGAGGTGAGTGCTTGTCACCGCTTAAGTGGTGGTGTTTGACTTCAAAGGACAAAAAGTCATCCATTACCTGTATATTAACAGTGATGAAACTTAGCAACAATAAATATTTAGCAGTGCACGAATCCTTCTTCACCTCATTTACAGACTGATTGGAAGGTTTTCGCAGCTCAAGGCACTGAAACTTGGCATCTACTCTGCTAGCCTAAGTTCATTTTTTATCTTCTTCCTTTTCACAAGTTGTTTCTTAGTTACAGAACATCAAACATAAGTTAGATGTAGTTTCAAGCTTTTAGGGGCCAATTTTGGATTTTAAAATCTCTTATTAAACAACAGCCTCCAGAGACAGATATTTATTATAAAACAATATCTTTAAAATTCATATTATTTTCAATCTGTTTGATCCGTGGTTACCACACTTGTCAACATTATGAGCTATTGAAAGAATTTGGCTTCAGAGGAAGCCAAGCAAGGAAGGGGAAGTGAATGTCATTACTAACATTGGGATGAGGGCTGGCATCCTGTCCCTGGGGGGGCATCTCAGGCAGGGATTGGGGTAGTGGTCCCAGAAAAGCTAAGCTCAGTGCATTGCCTGTGGGCAGGAGTCAGGACTAGAGGTCCAAAGGCTGTGTCAGCCCCATAGTCCAGGCCAGCTCAGATCTCCAGAGATCATCAGCCTTCAGGTAACATAAGGCAAAATCCTCACAACACAACATTTTGACCCTAAATCCACACCTCTTTAGCATTTCTTGAATAAGCTGTGATTTATCTAAGAACATGAATGTTAGCAAGATTTTATCCCCCTTGGGGCCTCTGCTGCTTATTAGCTGTGTGACTTCGGTTTCACCTACTTAACCTCTCTGGGCTTCTGTTACCTCTTCTGTAATGTGAGGGTGGACTCAGTGATCTCTGAGGCACCTGCTAGTCCTAACATTCTGGGAGGCTGTAGAAGGCAGTGGGAAAATAAAATTCCCTTTATAGCTTTCTTTTTATAAATCTATTTATTAGAACATAAGCGAAGAACCTCCTCTATGGTGAGTCTTCAGATTATGGGGCTTCTTTCTCCATTTCTTCTAAGGACCTGAGCCTGGGCGAGGAGATCTTGTTTTAGTGTCATTTTTTCTCTGGAGTGGCTAGAGTCCAGCTCTACCTGAAATGGTTTGTTTCCTTCCAATTCCTTGATGCAAAATGAAATGGCCTTAATGTTGCCTCACATGCTGAAGGGCAAAAAGCTAATGGACCCTCCACCTGGCCTTGGCTACATGAGGTCCAAAAGAAACACTTCTGGTGAACTTGCTTTTCCATTTTCATGATGCAGAGCTGCTGTGCTGGAAAGAGGAGCCAGGGTTGGAAGCAAAGCCCTGGTTTCAGATCCTGGCTCCGCCACTCTGAACCGCAGAGTCTTCATTCTGAAAATGAAAATAGAAACAACACCAGGTTGCAGTGAGGGTGCATTCACATCCAAGGTACTGTTGTTAGGGTTTCAGCAAAACAGGACACATATGCGTATATATTTAAAACAAAAATTTCATGAAACATACCATGGGCAATTCACTTTAATGTTTTCTTTTCTCTTTTTATCATTTATTTCATTTCTTGTTAAAATACTGATTGTGACCCACTAAATTGATTTCATGACCCATTCATTGGTCGTGAAAACTCTGACCTAGCACATACTTGATCATTTATTTTTCCTTGGGAATACCAGAGTTTGGACATGAATGTGTCTGTGCAGCACCTCTGCATGACCAGGATCACCTCCCTTGTGCCCAGAGCCCATGTTTACTCCTCTAAGATAAGGGAAAGAGTACAAGCTTTAGGAATGCTTCCGGCTGAGGGACTTAGGAGCTCTGTGACTTTGAGTGAGTTACTTAACCTTTCTGTATCTCAGTTTCCTCTTTTTTAAAAACTGGGATATCTATCTCGGAAGATTAAATAAATGTATGTGCAGTGCTTAACACGAAGTAAGCACTAATTAAGCACTCACTTAAATGGTGGCTTTTATTGGTTACTTTGCCATCCAGCTTTTCCTCTTCCCTTCAGAATGTTCTTTCCCGCCATTCTCAGGTTTGTGTACTTGACCCCTGTAATAGTGCAGTGATCTCTTTGCTGGCCTGATAGTTCTGCTGCCAGACCAGTTCATCTTGCATAACAAAACCAGACTAAGTTCCCATAAACACCACTGTGTTTCATCACCTCACATTCCTGGTTTTATCCTGTTATCATTTTCTAGCTTCCATATAAGTACTGTAAATCCAGACTCTTGAACCTGACATTTCCTACCCCTCTCAGTGACGTCAGCATGACATTCATTCCTTCAGCAAACCCACGTCCTGGTGCTGGCAGGGCTCAGCTTCTGAAGACTCAGCAGTGAACACATGTCACCCTTCCCTTTCGAGAGGTGAGGACATAGGCAATAAACAAGTAAACATATAACTATAGGATGTGAAACTGTGTATATTAATTTCGGGTAGTTATAAGTGATATGAAGGAAGAGAAAACAGTGTAAGAGAAGACGAAATGTGAACCTATTTCACCTACTTCAATCTTCTGCTTTAGCTCCAGTGATGTCGCACCAGCATGTGTGGGCACTTTCTCCACCCAGACTGCCCCTTGCCTTTGTTTTGCCCTTCAGCGTGTGTCCATTCTTCACAGCTCTGTTCAATCCTTCCTGCTCTGGAAAAACCTCACAGTCTCCTCGACCTCTTCATGCAGCATTTTCTGTCTCAACTACTTCTTTATCCTGCTTTGTATTATTAGCTCTTTTTATATGTGTATTTTTTTAATCTCATTAACTAGATTATGAGGAGAAACAGCATGTTCCTTTTTGCAACTCTTATGGTCCTGTTATATCTCTTACATGGTAATGATCAAGAAAATGCAAAGTTATTGGTAAGGATGTGAGGAAATGAGTGTTACCATACTTGGTTGTTAGGGTATTGTTACAACTATAAGGCAACGGGGCAGTTTCTATCAAAATGTATAATGTGCATGCTCTATGACCTAAAAATCCCATTTACAGTTATCTTTTCTAAAGAAATACTATCCTAACATCAAGGTGAATGTACAAGAATGATTGTAATTTTTTGTAGTATTTAAGAAACAAACTATAGATTATGTTACATATATCCAGTGGAATACTATGCACTTGTTAAAAAGAATGGAGTAGGTCCATATTTACTCATCAGAAAGATGCCCTTGATATATTTTTACATTTTTTTTAAAAAGCTGGAGAACAATTTTGAAACAATGAAGACAAAATAAAGTGTGTGCGTGCACACGCACTGATTAAAAGGAAAATGAACCAACTTCACCAATATGACTGACTACTGACCAAAAAATGAGATTTAAGTCTATTTTGGGAAAGATGTATAGATTTCTATAGAAGTTAAGTAAACTGGTTGGCCTCAGTTACTGTGATTTAAAACAAGAATGAAGAAAAATTGAATTTTTAAAAAATTAATTGCCCTTTTTGTCTCAAAGTTATATGCTTTGTAATTCTATCATCATTACTAACTTTTAATCCATTGTATCATAAAGGCATCTCCTCTCAGCTATTTTAATACTCTCCACAGCATTCCCACTAGGTAGATGCCCAGCCAATATTTGCTTTATGCAATAGTAGAGAACTCATTACCTGTGAAAGTGGCTGATATATTTTTGGACAACTCTGATTATTAGAATTCTTTTTTCCCTGAAACCAAAATCTCTCTCCTTATAGCTTCCTTCATTGTTCTTATCAATTCCCTTTGGGGACATATAGAACATTTTTCTCTCAACAGTCTATCTAAAATTTGCAGGCAGTTGTTCTTATTTTAATAATTTACCTTGTTCCCTACATACAGTTAGTTTTTAAAGCATCTCTTAGTAGCTCTGTCTTGTCAGCAGAGAAAAAAAATGACAGCGAAATTAATCAGTATTAACATTGATGAGGACTTAATTCCAAATCTAGATATTATTATTATTATTATTAGATAATAAGATAGGTAGATTTGTGGGTCTCTGTAAGTGTTCTAGATTGTGGGCTTCTAGAGGAAAGAATTTTTGTTTTATAAATCTTTATTTCTTCCTTCTCTCCCACTCCCACATTACCCATGATATAGTTAAATTTATTATGTGCCTACTGTCTTTATTAAATATATGGCTTAATTAATTGTATCCACCTATGTATACAATAGATTTCTCTTGATATACTAAATACAGTATTTGGCTCAGGTATTTTCAAATCTAAGGAATATTGGTCTCTGATATTTTACCATGAAATATTATTAGGCTGCTGACATTCTGTGTGACTCTATTCTGGTTGGGAACTCCACAATATTACTTTAGCTATTAAAGAAGAGCCTTTTGGACAAGTAAGTGTTAATAAATGGGCTTATATAGACTATGTCTCTTAGTCCTAGGAAGTGAAGCTTAAAAGCTCAGAAAATTTCTATTGAGTATCTTTTTAAAGTTTTTAAATGCTTTTATACTAAGTTTGGATTTAACTCACTGATGATTAATGTCCTATTAGTAGATAGTACTCATTATTTTATTTATTATGTATATGTTTTTACCAATTACTTACATATCTTTTGTGGCCGTTGTATTTTATTGATAATA
Source organism: Delphinus delphis (assembly GCF_949987515.2). Classification (NCBI taxonomy): domain Eukaryota; kingdom Metazoa; phylum Chordata; class Mammalia; order Artiodactyla; family Delphinidae; genus Delphinus; species Delphinus delphis. The sequence continues at coordinate 85,858,316 of NC_082689.1, forward strand.
ATATCTTCAATTTTTATTGTTTTTTAGCTGCTTACCACAATATTGACAGGCATCTGATTGTGTGGCCTAGTTCTAATTTTAGATACAGGCTATTTCACACGGAGCTAGATATTTCTAAGAGACTAAACAAAACGTGTAATGCTGTGAACAAAGGAAACAACAGCATGTTTTTACTGTAAATTGACTGTTGTCATAAACGATAATTATCAACACAGTGTTGGTATCATGATACTGCCTTGGCCCTCATCATTCAAACTATTTCTCTTTGTATTTTACTGTGATTTTTTTAAGGGGGGAAACCCAACAACTATCAATCTAATCATTATATTCAGCCTGCATTACCAAGCAAAACATATTTACAACTAGATCTACACTGTTTTTACAAGTTTATTAAAAACATGTGTTGCCCAGTGCCAGGAATAGCTACAGCAAATGCTAACACCAGTAGGCAGACTGTCTCTTCACTTTCTTCTGAAGATATAACTACCCCATCACTTTAACTATGAGTTATAAAGTCGATGTTCCTGTGTGAAAATGTATATTGCAAATAAGACTGTGCATGTGTATGTCTGTGAGTGTGTGTGTGTGAGAGAGAAAGTGTGTGTGCAGGGTGGTGGTGGGGAGGGATGTGCGGATGGAGGGAGCAGATAAGGGGAACCAGGACCATGACACTTCTTTATACCATTGATCTGGAATTACAGGCCAACAACTAATGCAATAAAGCTAAATCATGGGACTTTGGGCTCTTTGGTGTATTTTAAAGAAGCATGGCATTACTATGATATACTTTAAAGCTGCATTTATTTTCTTTGTAGGATTTTAATACTTTTTAGTAGTCTTCATTGTAATAATTTATTTGTGTAATTATTGGTTCACTGACCCTCCGCACAGCTCCACCGCCCTTGAATAGCCTGTAGACATCACAGGACTCTTTCTATCTTGTTTACCACTGCTCCTAACATAGAGTAAGAGCTCAAGAGGCAATTGTTAAGTGACTGAATATTTGAAAGAAAGGAAGGACAGAGGAAGCCCATTTTCTCCATTTGGCAGGTAATCCTCATGAGCTACTTCGTCCGACATTGTTCCTTCCCTTCTCTGAATTCCTCTAGTCCGTGTATATTAATCACTCAGTTCATCACTTGGCTATATAATGTATTATGTTACTCCCTAGCTGTTTGAGGTATGTACATCTAGCTCCACATTAGTTTATTGACTCCCCAGGGCCTTTGTATTATTCCTCTTTAGCAACTAATCTGGTGAGGCATACACTGGGCATTTAGTACATACTTCGTGTCTTCACTGTGTTAAAATAGATTTCAAACCAATGTGAGAAATAGCATTCTATCATCTGGTCTGAAACATCCGCTTACTTCATTCTTCAAAGACTCGATGAACTTCCCAAGAATTAATCCAATGGCATTGAATGATTTGGTATTTCCCTTAATAGTGAAGAGAGAACTTTCCACAAGTTACAATTGCTTTGTGCTGTTGAATGATTGATAATGGATTGGTTTTCCATCTCTTGATGGCATATCAGGTTAAGTTCAAGAATGAGAAATATATTTTCAAAATGAAAAGCAAATGTCAATTTCCTTGTAATGGTTTCTTTCTAATAATATAATAATAATATAATCATAGTTAACTCTGGAAGGGTGCTATCATAAAATATTACTAAATAGCAACAAATACCCACTTGCATGTGTTGCTGTCATTGTTAATTTACAGAGCATGTTAAACTGGTCTAACTGCTTGTTTTCTCCTCTGAATATGTATATTAATCCAGGCATATATAAAGATAGTACAGTAAATATACAAAAGGAATCCTGACATGCTTTGTCATTAAAATCCTCTAACTTTCCCAAGGACTGCAATTTTCAGTCAAGTAGTTAATTTTTTTCTTTTTATCTTATTAGTTTCACACTGTGCTCTGAGTAAAAGGATTAAGTACCTCATTGTCTCTCTACCAGGAAAGGTAGTTTGAGACAAATAGGTGAATTGCTTCACAAATGGAGAATAAAAATCTTATTCTTACTATCTGGAGTGACAGAAAGCCACTAGCATTCAGTGGCTACTATAAGATACATAAGCCAGATGATCTAGTACTCCATACAGTTTCCTAAACATTATAACTTTTGCATAATTATTTTAATGTTTATAATGAAAAACTTGTCAAATATTTGACCCCAAAAGAAATCAGGCTAGAAGTTTACAGATGTCATAGAGTATTGTTAGGAATATAAAGAGTTGACAACGATACCAGTTGTCAGAAAACTACTCTATTCCATGTGAGATAGAACCCAATTAGCATTTTAGAAATCATCAAATCATGTAAATTCTGTTTACATTTGTAGGATCCTAACATCCTTGCATGATGATTTCATCATGAATTTCAGAAAGGCGAACGGACGTGAATACTGTGGGTGGCTTATATATAACAGCATAAAAACACAAGACTCTATGGATTGCATAAGTACTGCTTTTGCCTTCCCGACTCTGTGCAGTCTCCTGACTGCCTTCGGTTGCAGCTTTCAGGATGGATCTCTTGTCTAGTTATGGCAGAGGAACCTAAGTATTAACTATTTTCCAATAATATTTAATAAGAGTTAACTGGGCAGCCTTCTAAGAAAAACCTTTTTTTCTTTAGTCTTTTCTGCTTACTTTTCGGTATTATGTGATCTTAACAGGTTTTAAAAAGAATAAAGCTCACTTACCTCAAAGTTGAAGAGTCATTCATGTTCTTTGGGGTGACTTTTCTTCTTAAAGTATGCTGTATCCTATTATATAGTTTTAGCACACATGTTTAGAAAAATAGTTTTAAGTTTTACCTAATTCAATTCTGTTGCACGAGCAGAGATAGATCTTTGATACAGTAGTGGATCATATCTACCTGTCAATTTAAAACAATGATGAAAAACAAAACAAAAACTCCTTAATGTATTAACTTTTACCATTTCTTATTTAGCTAATATTTCATTCTGTCCAAATATAAAATTCTCATGTATCGATAAAATTAGCAGGGCCTTTTGGTCTGATAATGTTAGCAACACTTCTCATTTTTCAATATTAAATCCATTGGTCCTGTGTCTTAAAGGTTTGGTTTGATAGTGTTAGTAAGTTGTTTATTTATGTCCACGTGGAGAGCCTGGTCATAGAGTTTGGTTATGATTCTCCATATATAATGCTAGAAGACAGCCCTTCATTTCTGTGTTTAGGAGATAGACTCCTTTAGCCATTCCATATGAACTTGTAGCTCTAATAGCTCAGACCAGCATCGCATTCGGTGATTTCAGAATTGTAAAATCAACAGTGAACATGTATCATAACTGGTTAGAAAGTATGTCTCACATTTGGTTCTCTTCAATTTTTGCTGGAATTAACATAATAAAGCCTGAGTAGTGTTAACAGTCTGCTGTTACACTTTGCTGTGCTTCTAGCCTTAACCTCTTTTCTTTTGCTCCACAACTCATCTTTCCTATACCCTATGGCTAAAGTAACCTTCTTAAAACATCACCCAGTATAACCTCATTACACTGAAACTCTTGTTACCACTACCTGCAAATGAAAGCCGCATCCCTCAGCCGGCCATCTGAGGCCATCCATTCTCTCCCTGCTGGCCCCATCACTCACTGTTCCCATCTGTGAACTCCAGTGGATACATTCATGCTTCTTTCTCCAAGTATATCATCCACATTGCTTTCACCTTTACACTTTGCTTCTGGTGTTCTGCCTTCTAGTTGACGCAATGTGATATGTGGAAAGAACATGAACTTTAGATGGACTAGAATTGCATTCAAATCTTGGATCTACCAGTTAATAGATGCATAGTCTTAAGTTATTTAATCTCCCGGAACCTCAATTTCCTCTTTAGTAAAAGAAGAATAAAAGATAAGTGCTGAGAGGATTAAATGAGGATAATTTGATTTCACACACACACACACACACACACACACACACACACATACACACATACACATGCACACCACACACACACACTTCTGGTAGTAGGCATTCAATTGTTTGGGTTTTTTTCCCCAAAATCCCCTCTTCTCTCCTTAATTCTTATCTGAGAGCAGACCATATTTTCTTTAAGTCCAAATTTAGCTGCTACTTTTCCATGAATTAACTCCACTTTTTCCTAGTCCTAAGCTGGAGCTTCCTTTTCAGAATTTCTCTAACATTTGCAGCCACTCTTTAGCACTAAGTATGGGTTACTTTGTGATGTGTTTATTTTATGTATTGAGGTGTACAGAGCAATTTGTCTCCCCTCTGGAGGAGTCATGCAGGCATAGATACTATCCCATACGTATATACCTTTTTGTACCCCAGTAGTGGTAGTACACTGTAAGTGCTAGAAACTTAATGAACAATTGTTATTGCTGGTGTAACGATGATAATGAAGTTTCTGTGAAATCTCAAGTCATCTACCACATATTCCCACAAAAACAGCTTCATTTCATCTACCAGTTTTGGATGTTTTTGAAGCTGAGGCTATATACCAATACATCTGTACCAGTTACTTTGCCACTGTACAATCTGATGGTTGGTGCCCAGACTATCTAGTTGTTAAATATTTTTATCTCTCCACTGCTTATGATACATTTTCTAGTGCAAAATATTTATGAATTATTTTACGTACTTGTATTTCTTTCCCCTTGGAAAGAATTCAGCACTGCAACTTTCTTTTATTATCTGACTTGGAAAAGAAATGAGTGAGTTCTGATGAATTGTGTGCTATTTTCTGGGAATTTCTCCACTGACACATCTTTTGAACAGAAAGGATTTGTTCCCCAAGTTCTTACTCATGAGCTTTCAATAGACTTCAGATGTGGAGAAGCATTGCCCTCCTCAAATACTATTTGCAACTGCATTTGATTCACTTTTCTCCCTTTCATGAAATTGAGATGGACGGCTGAGCCAACTTAAAAAATAAGTGTATGTGAATTGCATTTTATTCTAATAATATTAGATTGCCCTACAAACTGATGCTTGATGCTGTAGGGCAAAATCACATATCTTGGATACTTTTTTTCTTTTTAAGTGCAGTGAAAATTAAAACACACTAGAGAGTAATGTTGACTCTGAACACCACAATGTGGTCTATTTCAAAGTGAGGTAGCTATCTGGAAGAGATTTTCAGCTTTGGATTATGTTGGTGCTAATGGTTAAACCTGCATACCTTGTCTTTGATGTTCTGTCTGGGATCATGTGAAGTGATGGGATTAAAAATAAACTGTACACCTTTCCTTTGATCTACGTAGCCAAAAGGAGAAAACAAAAAATCCTGTCTCATGCTATAATTTAGCAAATACCACTGCTCTAACAAAACTGATAAGATGGTGGGGCTCAGTTTTCAGATTTGACAGGTAGCGTATACTAAAAGGTTTTCATATCCGTTGTCCTTTTTCCTGAAACAATGTAATTCCAGATATTGTTATAAATGTGGCTTTATACCATCTACAAAAATCAAGGCAGGTTTAGTTAATTTTAGGCAACCTCTCTCAAATGACTTGCTTCACTCTTAACCAATTACACAATAGATGATTTAAGACTGTGGGTCAGTTAGCTAGAAAGCAACAGTAAAAAGATGCTGGCCTAAAAGTTTTACCTTGCCATCAGAGCTAGGCTTTTCTTTAAAGAGGACCTGTTTATTGTATATTTTCTAATGAAAACTGCCCCATCTTGCACTAGGTTGAACATATATATATATTTACACACATACATATTCACATACTTAAAAGACTCTAGTCAATATAAAAACTATCCACTCCGAACTGTGGTTATTTCAAAAATGAATGCATGTGATGTTCAAATATTTTCTATTAGTGGGGAAAAAAGGTGGGGGAGAAGGGGAACAGACGCTTTCCTCAGGTGATGTAAAAAGGTTGAGCTTGCGTTGACTGTGCCTGGAAGATCTTAGCCCAAGCTAGCCGTTGTAAGGTCTTTCTTTATGAAACCCTTTGGTGTTTTGAACAGATCTTTTAGTGGACAGGTGGCTTTCCCTACGCACGGGCAGGCCACAAAAAAAACACACCAAAAAGAGATGGTACGTTAAAGTTCCCTTTACAGTATTTAGGATCTTAGGAGATATGATGAGAAATCCAGGAGACAAGACCAAAACTGAGCTCTTCATGTTCTTTCGAAGACCAGCCTCTCCTCTTCTTTCTGTCTTTGCTTTCATCATCATTGTTTGCTTCTGTTTTGTTTTGTTTTTCCTGTAAATGATGCTACATTCTGTTCTTCCAGGTTCAAGCTGTCTCTTTTTTTTTTTTTTGCGGTACGCGGGCCTCTCACTGTTGTGGCCTCTCCCGTTGCGGAGCACAGGCTCCGGATGCGCAGGCTCAGCGGCCATGGCTCACGGGCCCAGCTGCTCCGCGGCCTGTGGAATCTTCCCAGACCGGGGCACGAACCCGTGTCCCCTGCATCGGCAGGCGGACTCTCAACCACTGCGCCACCAGGGAAGCCCCAAGCTGTCTCTTAATTGGCCAACGGTGTAACATTTAAACTCCTTAGCACATCTGCCCTCAAGGTCTTCCACAATCCCTCCTCTTATCTCACTTCTTTCTGGTCAGTCACTATCCCCTCTTCAAGCTGGGCTGACTTCCCTCCTCTATACTTTGCTGAACACTGTTCCCGGTGCCTGGATGCAGACTAGCCCTTAGTTTCTTTGTTTTCTCCACCCAGCAGGCCTTTCTCTCCTGAACTGAAGTGTCATTCATACTGTTGAAAGTCTCCCGGGAAAAACACAGCAACCAAAAGGCATCTTTTCTCCAAACTCCCTTACAGAATTGTCTGTAGCTTTCTTGCCATCTCGACAAAGGCCAAACTCCACAGCAGAGCGTATGGGGCCTTCATAATTATCTCTCCAGCCTCTCTTCTTTCTCAGCACCCTCGACCCACCTCCCCGCACACACAGAAGTGGTACAGTCCTGTCCTACTGAACCAAGTTCCCCAGACAGGTATGTCTGTCTGTGTGTCTGTCTCTCAGCTTCCCGTATTCTCTCCTCTGCTTGCCATGTGCTCCTTCGCCCCGGGGCTCACCCTCACTTATCTTTCAAAGCTCCTCTAAGCAGCCTCCTCTACTCTGTCTCCTGATCCTCTGCTACATGGCCCCAATCCACTCTGATCCTAGCCCTTGTCACACAACACTGAAATTGTCCTTTCTACCTCTTTCTTTACTTCACTAGACCGTGAGCTCCTTGATGTCAAGACCACACTTTTGTTTATCACTGTATCCACAGAACAATGCCAAATATAAGATACTAATGAGATTTGCTAACACTTAGAACAGATGTGGTGCTTGGAGTCTGTCTTATATTATGGTTAACCATAACTATTTCCTATTAGGACGTAAGTTTCCTAACAGCAAGGGTTGTTGTACTTCATACAATTTAATTCTGAGAGTATATTGAAGACTATTAGTATGTGGCAGTTATTTACTGAATACTTTTTCTTTATTCATTCGGATGAGTGTTGCTCTCCCAACTGCTCTCACAAAGCTACACTTATTTCAGGGCTGATATCATTTCTTAAGATATTTTAGGCAATCTCTTTCACAAATAGTTTAGGAAACACCCAAGAAAATCAGCTTTATTACTTATGGTGACTTAAGACGTTGTTCAGCATGGTCATCACATTTAGTTGTTTTTGAACTCTAACTTCTGGTGATGAGTTAAAATGCCTCAACCCCTCAATTTTGCAATTTTGAGCGTATTTAGTATATAGGACTGTGCAGTTCTCAAGGGCAATCACAACATCTAGCACAGTATCTTCCTTAAAGATATATGTGAAGGAATGAATGAAGGAAAGAAATATGTGCCCACCTCTGAAATACACTCACATATTTTCAATGATATCAACATAACTGGAATGTACTTTGGAAGATAGAAGTTATTTCAATGTACTTCTGGTAGCAAAATGAAAAATAATGATAATCTGTTTCCTTGTCCAAAGGTTGTGCCCTGCATTTTCTGAGTTGGGTAAGGAGCTTTTGAGTCCCTGACAGGTGTGTCGGTATTTGGGTTTGAGTTCTTCCCATCATCTGATAACTTTCTTGAAGTCCTTTCTTTGAAGTCTCCCTTTTCAGTCCCCATCCTTGGGATTCTAGACTTTCACCTACTTAAGCTTCTTTCCTCATAAATTCTTATTTTGGTCCATCCCATCTTTCTGTTTCTTTTTTTTTTTTTTTTGCGGTACGCGGGCCTCTCACTGTTGTGGCCTGTCCTGTTGCGGAGCACAGGCTCCGGACACGCAGGCTCAGCAGCCATGGCTCACAGGCCCAGCCGCTCTGCGGCATGTGGGATCCTCCCGGACCGGGGCACGAACCCGTGTCCCCTGCATCAGCAGGCGGACTCTCAACCACTGTGCCACCAGGGAAGCCCTATCTTTCTGTTTCTTTTCTTTCATTCCAGTTATTGGATTTTCTGACACCTTATTGCAAGATTCTCTTACCTTTATGGTCATGAACTTTTAGGGTCTTAGTGACATATGTAGCTCATTAGCATAGATACTTTTAGTGTGTACAGTAGACAAAAGAAGAATGTTTTTAAAAAACAGAGTTCTAGGCCTCCAAGTAGGGCAGACAGAAAAATCATTTTAAACATTGTTTTCTTCTTTTAGAAGGATGGGTAAGTCTAGTGAAATAAATGAACAGTATCAAGTGCAAGTTAACTCAGGCAGAAGGAAGTGATAATGAAGTCATACAATCATGGGGCACAGTTTCTTTAAACAACAGCCATGAGGATTCATTGTATTGTAAGAGTGGTATAGTTATCTTTGCTGTCATACTCATATGCATGCATATTTGTATATACAAGCATATAAAAATAAAACTGAATACTGGATATTTTCTGCTTTGAAGTTTAAAAATAATTTTAAAGTAGTCAAAAAGCCAACTTTCATTCACTTCTTTTGTGGAGTATTTAAAGAAAAAAAATGCCCATGGAAGTAAAGGGGACGTATTATTTGCATACCCCTTTGCTATAAGTAATCGAGAATACATATCCCCTCTTTTTACCATGCTGACAAGAGTGGCACATATTTCTTAAGGCAGGCTATGTTCTCAGCAAGGCAGCCATAGCTTTCCATAAGTATACAAGTAGCTTCAATGACATTTCATCACATGGTTTCCAGTGTACAAGTTTCTAAGCTTTCAGGTTACTGGGTCACCTTTATAAAGGAACCATGTCATTTGAAAGAAATTTAAGAAAGCCAAGGCCAGTTCTAGTCAGTGTATTAGAAATGGGTAGTACAAAAAAAAAAAAAAAAAAAAAAAAAAAAAGAAATGGGTAGTACAGTGTTCACAGTTGCTCCTTTGCCTTTCTCGTCCCTGTAAACCTCCACTTAAAAATAGGAGTGACTCAGCGCTTCCCTGGTGGCGCAGTGGTTGAGAGTCCGCCTGCCGATGCAGGGGACACGGGTTCGTGCCCTGGTCCGGGAAGATCCCACATGCCGCGGAGCGGCTGGGCCCGTGAGCCATGGCCGCTGAGCCTGCGCTTCTGGAGCCTGTGCTCCGCAACGGGAGAGGCCACAACAGTGAGAGGCCCGCGTAGCGCAAAAAAAAAAAAAAAAACAGGAGAAGGAGTCCCTCCTCCCAGGGACTGTAAGCTAATGGCATATTGGATTTGTGAATATTTGTCAGAAAATATATTTATCTTCCATTATGGAACAAAATAAAACACTTGCCATAGAATATAGTTTGCCGCATTTATTTTGGAGGAAACTTCCAACTTGTTCTTACTCCTTCAGGGGGTTATCAGGATGATGATGGTAGAAAGCTCCCAAGCCCAGGAGCCTGAAGGCATGGTTCTAATCCTAACCTTTACAAAATCAGAGCTCACTTAGTCATATCCGTGAGTTAAATTTTCTAGAGCAATGTTCCCTAAAATGTGTCCTATATATATAGTCCCCTGAAATACTCCTTTAAAAAAAGTGGGGGAGAGGGACAGCCTGGCATGCTTTCATCTCCTGTGACTCTTCACAAAGCATGTTTGCATATTCAACTCTTTGAGAATCCCTGCAGTAAATAAATCTACATAACTTTATTTAATCTAGTACTTCCAAAACGTATTGAACCACAGATTGTTTTTTTTTTCATAGAACACTTATTAAAATCCTGAGAAACTAGTATTTTCCTGAACACACTTTTGGAAAAGGCACTTTTAGACCTTTGGCTCCCGACCTGAAAATTGAAGGGGTAAAACAATAATTTCTCTGGTCCCTATTAGGTGTCAAATTCCATGGTTGTATAAAAATTTCAATTGTGTGGTCACCAGAGTCAATGCCAAGGGAGAAGGATGATATTTCCGACGGAAAGTAGGGGAAAACAAAGGTTTTTTTTTTTTTACACGTGTGTTTACTATCACATAAGCTATCTATGTCTCCGTCTTGTGCTCTTTCCGGCTCCTTTAGAAAATAATTTAAAATCCACAAACTGTCCCTTAACTTTAATTTTGAATTTAATTTAAATTTAATTTCTATCAAGGGATAAAAATCCATGTTAAATTTCCTCTACAGTGTCAGTTTAAAACTGTGTGTATGGTAAGTCTACAAGAAAAAATAAGAATCTTTCTTCAAGTCTTTATGACGGTTGCTGTAGTTGCTTTTGCCCCTCTCACACACAGTGTATGTTCCTCAGAGATCGAGAACAGTATTCTCTTAATTATTTTTTTTTGAAAATTTATATTTTCATTCTTCTCTTTTTTCTTTTCCCTGCTTCCTTCAATAAACAGAGTGTTGTGTGCCCACAAAGTGGCAGGCACCGTGCTGCCCACAAGGGATGCAGGAGGGAGCAAAATAATATGAGGGCCTTATTCGATGAGCCGAGAGCTTAGCTGGGTGAGGGACAAGAATCAAGTAATCTCAGAAATGGAACAGGAAAAGTTCAGTGCTATCACATTCAACAAGTAATAGATATGTGGTGCCATCAGAGGATATAATTGGAGATTTGTCATAGGGAGGGCAATCAAGGAAGGCTTCCTGGAGGAGATGATGACTGAGCTGTGTGAAAAGGAAGAGTAGAAGTTTGCTGACAGTGAAAAAAAAGAGATAGGATTCATGGACCACAAAATAATTCCACATGTGTTACTGTACTTAATCTTTACCTGTAATTTAACACATATTTATTGAGCTTCAGTTACATACCAGGGAAGAGGTAACCTTTAGATCTCCCTTTGAAAGAAAGGGACTGGTAGCCGAAAGGATAAGGTACTTGACAAAGAATCATAGTAACTTATAATTAGTCAGGACTTCAATTTTTATATTTCTACAAATGGTGACATTATAACACTATACACAACAGTACACAAATATGAGCAAAACAACCTTTTAGACATTCATCAATTTCTTCCCTTTTGCAGGGAGAGGCACTTTGGAACAGTGTTCATTCATTTATGTTATAGTCTCAGGATTACTGAGGGTTAGTACTAGAAGAATCCTTCCAACCACTTCATCTTACATATGGGGAACCCTAATGATGATGTCATATTTTAAATATGTTACAATTCAGAGTCATCACTAAGTCAGGCCTTTCTCCCATTTGTCTAAGTTTGACTTCTTATCGCATGTATCATGGATCAAAGTTCAAAGATCACCCCCAGCAAGTCTTAGAGTAAAATTCAATAATATGGTTGGTTCATTCAGCAAGTGGAACTTCTCTTCACAAAATCAGCATCTTAGAGGAACTTGGCTATGGCACTTGGTGACAAGGCAGAAGACTCAGTATCAGAGCATCTGGTTCTAAGGCTCAGTGTTCCACTGCACATAACATTGGATACACTGTAGTTGCTTCTTATTTGGGGGAAAGTACTCAATACTGAGTAAATTTTGTAAAAGGAAACTCTACCACTTTTATCTCATGTTTTCGAAAGTATACGGGTATACAGAGAGTTGTACTCTTGTTTTTAAACTATTGAAGAAGAGAAACAGTTTTAGAACTGGGATTGAGATATGAAACTAATACCTACTGTAAGTAACATGCTCTCTGTCTCGCTGTGGTGGGATCTGCCACTGTGTCTCTGTGTCACTGTAACTATGGGGAATAACTCTTAGACTCTTCATTGACTCATTCATAAAATGTCTTGATGAAATTTTTCAAATTGTTTGCCATCTAATTATCTGTCTCCCTCTCTACCCTCTATATATATGCATATGTCAAATGCTGTGAAGTAAGTCTCAAGGTATAGTGAAGAAACTCCTATCACAGGATAATTATTCTTGGTTATTGAGCTTATATTACATTCACAATAGTGAATGATTATGAATAAATATTTTTTACTGGGGAAAGAAGCAGGTGGGGTTAAGAAAACACATTTCTTGAGCACTTGCCATACTTCAGGCATAGCCATTATAATTTAATTCACAAAAATGTAGGCATTATCAACATTCTTATGATACAGAAACTGAGGCTCAGAGAGATTGATTTTTTTGACCAAGGTCACACAGTAAGTGGCAGAGTTGAGATCTGAGCCAAGTGCTTCTAATTTCAAGTCAGTACTCTTTCTGAAATGGAAGCAGTGGAATATTTTTTCTTCTAAAATCATCAAACTGTTGAAGTGTTGTGTTTCAGAAAGACTTAATGAGAATTGAACCATCGAGTTGTTATAAGGAGCTTTCTATACCATTTTACCAAATTGCCAGAATTCCAGTATCCTTTTCTTTTTTTGTCTGAACGCAATACATATGTCTAAAAAGGTTTGATAATAAAGTAGAAAATTGTTTTTCTTAGGCATTGATGAGTGTTATATTACACTTTGAGATGGTTATCTGAAACATGTGTCTGTGGAATATTGTACGTAAAATTTAAGAAGGGTTGTTCTTCAAGGTTTAAAACAGAATAGAGTCACCCTAGGTTATGTGTTTGTTAGTTTTCTGTCCCTGCCCCCATGGCCTTCAGCATCTCCTCCTGGCTCCTGGGACACACTGGCTATCACCACCAGGTCCCTCTGCCTGAGATGCCTACCCCCTCCCAGGCCTGAAGACAAGCCAGCCTTGAGTGGAGGGTGAGGGGACCCCAGCACACAGAGTGTGTCCATGCTCTTGATGGTCCAGTCAGCCCTGAAGGACAGCTCCTTGTGGATAGCCAGTCAACATTTGCCATTTCGATTTTGTACCAAAAATGTATTGAGATAAAATTCACGTAACATAAAATTAACTATTTAGAAATGAAGAGTACAGGGCATTTAGTATATTCTGTTGTGCAACCACCACTTCTGTCTAGTTTCAAAACATTTCCATCACTCTAAAGTAAAAAGCCCTTACCCTTTAAGCAGTTTCTCCCCATCCCTCCCTCTCCCCAGCCCCTAGCAACCTCCAGTGTATGCTCTGTCTCTGTGGATTTATCTATTCATATGAATAGAATCGTACAATCGGTGATTTTTTTTGGTCTGGCTACTTTGCCTTAGCATAGTGTTTTCAAAGTTCATTCATCTGTCATCATGTATCAGTACTTCCTTCCCTTTTATGACTGAATAATATTCCATAGTGTGTATATATACAATTTATTGATCCATTGATGGGCATTTGGGCTGTTTCTACCTTGAGGCTATTTATTGAACATACTACCTATAATTAAAAAGCCTGTTGCAAAAGCTCTTGAAATTGGGCAGCTTACGGTTGCAAAGGGAGCATCATAGGGCTGAACCCTCCATTAAGGTTCTTTTTGATGCTGGACTCACTGAAATGTATTGTTGTATTACTTTGATTAATGATATATAATGTATATGAGTTACATGTACTGTACCAAAAATATAGATATTTTTTCAATGTAATATGTAATTTATGATGTTTTTGTTTGCATTCAATACTGAATTTAGTAGAATTACACAATGCCTGTTTGGGTAGCTCAGGTTAGAGACACAAAAATAAGTTCTTCCCCAAAGCTCTAGTAACCAAAAGTATTAAATATACCTCTTTGTCAATTAGTAAAGAAAGGCTATTGAAAACATAAAATTATCCGGCATGTCTACATATATAATAATTATGCATCCAAGGCTTTTCCTTTTGAAACAATTGATACATTACATAAACCTAAATTTCTCATCCAAGTATCATTTCAAGAGAGGCAAGCTTAAATAATGGAGGCAATGGGGAAACATAATATTACGATAATGTTCTTTGGTGCGGTTTGGAAGGTTTTAGGAAACATTTGGAACTATTTTTCTCATGTAGTCACTTAACTATTGAGGTGTTATGATAGCGTTTCCCTCTGCATTGTATACAATACAAAAGGAGTCCAGTTAAAGGAGACATCAACTCTAAATATTCTGATTAGAGGGAGTTCCACCAACGAGAAAATTACATGCTCTAATATCCTGATATTAGTTTAATAAAAAGATGCAGGGAAATAAAGAAGGGCTAGGTGATTTAGGGCGTCCCTTTTGCTTTCAAATGTCCATTTCTTTGCCGCTTCATTTAACAAAACTACATTAAAAATTCTCAAATGGATGGAAAAGGACCCGAATTTTCAGAGTAAATATACCCTAGCTAAATTGATGTGATTTTTTTTTTTTTGAGGAATATTTCTAACTAGATTATAAGCCAAAACTGTTGAAGTGAAGAAAACGTTTAAACTTTTCTTTTACTTACACCATCATTTTTGGCCTCTTTGAAACTTGACAGGTATGTGTCTCAAAAGTTCTGAACATCTGTCAAGTGTTAAATTAAGTTCCCTTGTGAATTGATAACCATTACGTAGTTGCATCTGACATATAGATACTAAAAGGTGATTGTTTCTCATTATAAAATAACTATGACCTTTCTATGAATTTAAATTATAACACCAATTAAAAGGGTAATGCTTTTTAAAGATATATAATCTGTTGAATAAGGAAATGAAAGCTCTTTCATGTAGGCTTTTAAGAAGTGTAGAATATTTTTGTTACATTTGAGCTTAAGAACAACCATTCCTGTTGAGGGCTGCAGTGCTATCTATTCTCAGGGACGACTAGAGAATATGGCTGTGCTATACATCAGAATGGATGGATTTCCATATCAGTGAACTTTGGGGAAAGTACTTGAGAGACCAGACCTCAAGAGAAGGGAATTTGTTTCAGGCTGTCACTAACGTGGTTATTCCCAACTCCTCCTCCCCTTAAAACAAAAATAAAACAGAACAAAACAAAACAGTAGTTCAGGCACCAGGTAGTTTAAAGGAGACAGAAGAAGTCTCAGAACCACATTGATTTTAATTGAACTCCACTTCAAAATAAAACATACACACGATAGCACTTTGAGTGGGGAGAAATGAGAAGTGTCAGCAACTCCAATCAAACAAATGAGATATTTTTCCATTCTCAAATAGTATTTTCTGAGAAAATGGACTAGAAATGGGATCTAAGCCAAGCCAGGGCATCTAGAGACTACCACCTCTCATTCTCTTGCAACCTTGACCGAAAGAATGAAGCCTAAGACACAGGCCACTAACAAGTGTCTGAAGTCCAGTGGAAAGCAAAGGGTTAACTGTTTGTGTACCAGAGCACAAAAGTAAGCTCCCTGGAGCTTATAACAGGAGACAAATAATAACAAGGTGGGAGAGGGCTGTGCCGTGGTGTGTGTGCACATGTATGAAACACCCAACCTTGCTAGGGTTGTTTAATCTAAAGCCTGGAAGCCAGACTTGCATTACTCTGTCCAGGACTTGGTTCTAACTTAGTGAGAGACTTTAAAAATAATCCTAGAATCTTTCATTGGCAAGTATCTTAGTAGTTAGTGCATTCAGGGGCATAGCTCTGACAGGTCATACATTTTACCTGAGGGAGAGACAAAATTTTATTTCCTTGCTATACCTGTTCACCCTGATTCTGTCCTCTTGAACAGAGAACAGACAGCAGAAAATAAGTGGACTCTGTGACTGTGTAAGAATCCTGGCTATATGAAGATTTGCTCCTCTCTGCTTTGTTCTGTATCCACATGGCTGCACTCGTACCCTGCTACCCTGCTTTCTTCCCTCATTTGTGTCTCTCTGGAATTAGCCATTATTTTATAATCCAGAATATGTTTTGTACTTTCTACACTGTCTTTTCCATAGGGTAATGCCTATCTCTTCTCTCAGGTTTTGAAATGTTTCTCTAACCTCAGCTTATACCAAATCCTGTTGTCTCCATATTTTTCCTCTGTTGCTAAGTGTTTCACAATGCTAAGTGGCCGCTTTCTTTCAAGTTCCTGATTATTTCCACATCCCCTACTCATCCCTCCATCTCTGTTTGTCTGATTTAAGTCCAGAAAAGTAGTTTCCCTACTTGCTTCATCTGCCTTCTTAGAGCTTAAACTCTTAGCAAAGTAAGTCAAGAATTTATCCAATGTTGTATTTTTGCCAAGCAAGACTTCCAGATGGTGTCCTCATGGTTGAAGTCTCCCACTACTACTTTATGTTACTTCTGTGCCAGTTTTGTAATCTCTGTTACCAAACCATATCCTCTACCTGGCCTGGCAGTCTGGAGTGCACTTCTTTAAAAAAAAAAAAAAATCCCCATTATTTTCTCTCATTTCTCCAAAACACTTCCACCCTAGGTTTGTAATCTTCAAGACAGCTATTATGATCTTGGTGGTCTACGCAGCTCTCTCTTTTGAGCAAATCATTTTTGCTTTGGACAAAGTTTTCCTTCTGGCCTGGGTTTATTCTTAACAATAGCACTTATATCAAAAAGCTAGTATTTATTAAGTGATTACTATGTGCCGCATTCAGTGCTGGGTTATTAACAGCTATGAGTTCATTTGATATGACATATACTAAGCTAACAGTAATTCCTATGATGTAGAGATCATTCTCTCCATTTTACCTGTAAGGAAACTGGGGCTCAGGAAAGTGAAGTAACTTGCCGGAGGCTACTTCACTAACAAAGGATCAGGCCAGGATGTGAACTCAGAATCCTCATATTCCAGAGCTGGCGTTTTTAGTCATTACACTGCTTCCTCTCCCCCATTCCCTTGCATCATTTTAGAAGTGAATCATACCCCTTAAGGGCACACCATCTTGCATAAAAATTCCAAGTTAAATCACTCTCTCGTTCAAAACTTTGTGTATGAGTGTACAGACCCCTTAGGCTCAAAGTTTTTATTCTAGTTGGTTTCCCTTTAATTTTTCCCTGAAATTTTCTGGGCATTTTTACCACTTGCTGCTTTGTTTTATCCCCCATGGTTTCAGGTTTTACAATTGTGTCTGAGTATTTTTCTCCCTCTCTTCCTTCCAAAATTTAGCTTAGAGTTTTTTTTGATGATATTGGCAAATTAGAGATATTCTTTCCTGGCTTCCTGATGTATTCTTTCCTTTGTTGGAGTTTATAAAACCAACTTGTAGCACTATCTATGGAGTCACCAGTTTACGCCTTATATCCTATTTTCTCTTCCAGGTTTATGACCTTCCCTTTAAAAAAGAGATACACACCAGGCATCCATACCCTCTCACCATACCCACGCCCCATGCCCTGCCCCCCAACCCCCGCACACACACTAAGTCCTTTAATTTTCTTCCCAGGGGCCAGTTATAGCAGTTCTCGATTCTGGTGGCCCATTAGAATCACCTGATGTGAACAAATACCAGTGCCCAGGCCCCAACCCAGATCAGTTGAATCAAAGTCTCTGGGGATGGGTCTTAGACATTATTAGTATTTTAAAACTCCCCAGTATTTTAAAACTTCCGATATGCAACCACAGTAAGATCCACAGCATTATGAGCTTCATCTGGCAGTAGCATTCATTCCCACTGGAATGAACAGAAGTGGGTACATTTTATGAGTCTCAGCAGGCTCCATCTCCCACTAATATTCATGCTGTAGAAAGACAACGTGCCTCTTACTGAGCCTGGCTATGGCTTTGTTCCCAGGAATGAATAAGTTCCGTGAGGATTCTCTTCTGACTGCAACTAGTAAAAGTATTATGCTTACCTCCTAAGGTCTGAGAATCCTCCTAGAGCTTTGTGGTGCATCTGGAATCACCCTCCATGGAGAGCCCAGAACCTTTGGTGTACTTCCAACCGCACGCTTTTCTTCCCATCTCTCTTGGCATATATTCTTTTGCTGACTCTTCTCTTGTCATTTCTTTTCCTCTACTATGTTAACATCTTTTTTTAATTGTTTTTCCTTCTGCTTCTGTTTTAATCTAGGTCAGAGAGACATCCTAAAGTCTATTCATTTTCTCCAGCACGAAACAAATTAACATGTAGGGTAGACACAACTAAGCAGGAGCGCATACAAAAATCTTATCTATAAGATGTGACTCCAATTTTCTAGAGCTTGGTTTTTAAGTTGAGAAGGAAAAAGAAAGGTATTTGAAAGCAGCAAAGCACGTGTAGTCATCAATATTAAGGAGTCTCAGAAAAGCATTTTGAAGAAGGTGGGTCTTGAACTGAAACTTTCAGGATAAGAGTAGTAGGGCACCTTGGTTTGATTGAACAATGTCAGTGAAAGTGTGATGATGACATTCAATATGGATTATATGGGAGGGATTGATCAAGATGGCCGAGTACGAGGATGTGGATCTCACTTCCCCCCATGAACACATCCAAGATACATCTACGTGTGGAACAGTTATGACCGAAAACTAAATGGAAACTGGCAGAAACTGTACCATCAAAGTTGTAAGAAAGATCCACACATAAAAGGCAAAAAGGGAAGATAAACAATTGGGTCAAGACTTACGCCCCTGGGAGGGGACTCAGAGCAAAAGGGAGATTACACAGGTGGAGACCTCCCCTGTGCAGTGAGCGGCGAGAGCCCCAGACTGGACATCCCATTCCTGGGGCCCTGCACAGGGGAGATGAGCCCCCTTGTCTGGCTGGGAGCCAGCTGGGAATAGCAGGGGGACTGCAGGAAGCCTGGCCTCTGCTCATGAAGAGTGAATGCACACTGGCTTGCCCCTGACACAGGGTGGAGAGTACAGTTAGAGGACAGCTGTAGTGGTTGCCAAGTTCCCAAGCCAAGAGAACTCTCCAGCCCCACTCACTCCACGTTGCAGCATGGCATGGGACCTAGAGCTGCCAGGACTGGGGAGAAAGCCTGTCCATGGGATACAGAAGCAACCTGGTCCTGATCCCAGGGCAGAGCCTAGGTGAGGTGGTGGCCGTTGTTGGCGCTTGCTCAAGCAGCGCACCAGAAGCCACTCCACCACAGTTCACACCCTGTATATGCTGAGAGTCCAGGTGAACCCTGTCTGCCCTACAGCGAGGCTCCACAGCAAGGCAGAGGTGGCGGAGGCTAAGAGCAGTTATCAGCTGTGAGGGACAGAGGAGACTTGCACCTGAGGCTGCCTCTGAGCAGAGCAAGGGAAACAATTGCAGACACCTGCACAGGCAATGCATCGGAGACAGCTTGGACCTTTGTCTGCAGGTGACACAAGCCAAGAGTCCGTATGGGCCTCCGTCTCCTCTGGGGTAAGACTTCTTATGCTGGGAGAGGAGAAAACTCACACTTGGAGAGAAGAGAGCCAGCCTGGGCCCAACCCTGAGAGCTTCAGCTCCAGTAACATGGGACCAAATCCCATCCCGAATAGGGCCGTGAGGGCCACTGAGCAGAGGGGAAGTCCCACCTCACACCCAACTCCAGCTCTAGCCCCTCCACCTCCAGCCCTCACCACCACAAAGATGACAGCTGCCAGCACACCCTGAGGAAAGACGTGACTTACATCCACATCAAATCTAGCTCTCCCGCCAAAGGCATTGGACATAGGCAATCTGTATAGGGACGCTCTCACATAAGAACACCCCTTCAAGACTACAATAGGTAACTGTTCTACCTGAATTCAGAGGCAGAGAAAGTTAAGCAAAATGAAAAGGCAGAGAAATTGCTCTCAATTGAAAGAACAAGAAAAAAACACCTGAAAAAATAATGAAACATATAAACAATATACCAGATTAAGAATTCAAAACATTGTTAATAAAAATGTTAACTGAATTAGGGGAAGGAGTCGATAAACACAGTGAAGATTTTAACAGGGAACTAGAAAATATAAAAAAGACCCAATCAGAAATGTAGAATTCAATAACTGAAATAAAAAAATACACTAGAGGGATTGAATAGCAGACTAAGTTAGACAGAAGAACACATGAGTGATCTGGAAGATAGAAAAATGGAAATCACCCAATCAGAACAGCAAAACAAATTTTAAAAAGTGAAAACAGTTGTAAAGCAATTATACCCCAATAAAGATGTTAAAAAAAAAAAAAAAGTGAAAACAGCTTAAGAGATCTGTGGGTAAACATTAACTGTATCAACATTCACCTTATAGCGATTCCAGAAAGAGAAGAGAGAGAGAAGAGAATTAAAAATGTATTTGGAGAAATTATGGCTGAAAACTTCCCAAACCTAAGAAGGAAACAGATATCCAGGTACAGGAATCACAGAGCCTTCCAAACAAGATGAATCACCAAGACTTATAATAAAAATGGTAAAAGTTAAAGAGAGACTTCTAAAAGCAGCAAGAGAAGAGCAAAGTAACATACAAGGGAATCCCCATAAGGCTATCAGCTGCTTTCTCTGCAGAAACTTTGCAGACCAGAAGGGAGTGGCATGATATTTTCAAAGTGCTGAAAGGGGAAAACCTGCAACCTACTATATTCTACCCGGAAAGATTATTATTTAAAACTGAAGGAGAGATAAAGAACTTCTCAGACAAGCAAAAATTAAGAGTTCCTCACTAAACCTACCCTAAAAGAAATGTTAAAGGGTCTTCTCTAAGTGGAAAAGAAGTATTATAGGAAAGGGAAATCCCATCAGAAAAGGCAAATATATAGTAAGAACTGAGGATCAACCACTTAAATAAGCCAGTACGAAGATGAAAAGACAAAAAATTATAAAAGCAACTATAACTACAATAAACAGTTAAGGGATAAACATGGAAATGTAAAATGTGACATCAAGAGCACAGTGTGGAAAAAGGGAGTAAAAAATATAGATCTTTTAGAATGTATATGAACTTAAATGACTACCAGTTTAAAACAAGTAGATATAATTATAGGTCAACATATATGAACCCTATGATAACCACAGAAAAAACCTACAATAGATACACAAAAACTAGAAAAGAAAGGAACACTAGCCTACTACTAAAGAAAAGAGCAAAGCCCAAAGTCAACAGAAGAAAGGAAATAATAAAGATCAGAGAGCAAATAACTAAAATAGAGACCAAAAACACAATAGAAAAGATCAATGAAACCAAGAGCTGGTTTTTTGAAAAGATAAACAAATTTGATAAACCTTTAGCCAGGCTCACCAAGAAGAAAAGAGAGAGAACCCAAATAAACAAAATAAGAAATGAAAAAGAATACTCTGAACAGTTACATGCCAACAAATTGGACAACCAAGAAGAAATGGACAAATATCTAGAAACATACAACACACCAAGACTGAATACAGATGGCCAACGGACACATGAAAAGATGCTCAACATTGCTGATTATTAGAGAAATGCAGATCAAAACAACCAGATATCACCTCACACCTGTCAGAATGACTGTCATCAAAAATCTACAAATAAATGTTATACCAATGCAGGGAGGGGCAAGATAGGGGTAAGGGATTAAGAAACACAAACTACTATGTATAAAATAGGTAAACAACAAGGATATATTGTACAGCACAGGGAATTATAGTTATTATAATTTTTTTTTTTTTTTTTTTTTGCGGTACGCGGGCCTCTCACTGTTGTGCCCTCTCCCGTTGCGGAGCACAGGCTCCGGACGCGCAGGCTCAGCGGCCATGGCTCACGGGCCCCGCCGCTCTGCGGCACGTGGGATACTCCCGGACCGGATCACGAACCCATGTCCCCCGCATCAGCAGGCGGACTCTCAACCACTGCACCACCAGGGAAACCCTATAATAATTTTTAATGGAGTGTGATCTGTAAAAAATATTCAAGCACTATGCTATACACCTGAAACTAATATAATATTGTAAAGCAACTACTCTTCAATTTAAAAAACTATGCATTATATAAAGGAGACTTTGTCTCAAGGAGGTTGTGAGATCTGGAGAAGATTAGATGGGTTGGGGTTGGATTAGGAGAGAAGGGTAATTAGTGGGGTTTTAAGATTAATGATTCCATCCCACCTCCCATATTCAAATCAACTGCTAGACTCTAAAATGCAGAGGTCAAGCACTGTGTCTTCTGTGTGCTCCCAAGCTTAGCATAGTGCCTAACGAAGAGTAGTCATATAAAATATATTTATGGAATGAATAAATTCTTCTCAACCTTATGGGGGTGTCATAAATCCTTTTAGAAGTCAGATGAAATTTATGGGCTCTTTCCTTAGAAAAATGTAAATAACTACACATACACACACACAATCTTCCATATAATTACAGGGCGTTCAAGGACTCCCTGAAGCCCATTCAGGGCCACCAGGTTAATAATTGGTGATTTGGAGATGTGTGACACATTATTTTTGTCTTGCAAATTATTCAGACTCTTTCCCATGATTTACACTTAAAAGAAATTGTCCTGTCAAGTTTTGCTAGTTGTAGATAAGTTCTCTAGAAAAGGCATCATGGTGGATTTTATTGTTGTATAGGATACCTATTTCTGTGAACCCACTCCAAAGTCTACTCTAGACAGCTTTTCAACCCAGTTCATTCTCATAATCCTTGATAATCCTAACTGTGGTTTTGAAAAACTAATGCATGTATTATACTTTTACAGAGAATATTCAGAATATTATCCCACAATAATATGTAGTTGCTTTTGTAGTTTACCTATGTAACCTACCATTAAAGAAAAATAAAAAGAATCACCACAAATTATGTCCAAAGGAACAATGTTTCCAACATTTTTCTTCTACTTTCTGTGAGGTATGGCAAAAATAGCCCTTAGTAAATCATGGACATTAACACAATAGGAAGTTAATATCTGCTTGCCTATTGGAAAACTATTCAGTATTTGAGTATAACTTATGACTACTTAATATTTTGACTAAGAGGAAGTGGAAGAAGGGAAAACATTCTTAAGAGTGAAACCTTGGATATTAGTGTCTAGATATGGGATTCTTTCCTGTTCATTCCTCCCACCTCCCTGAGCTTTGCTTCTGTGTTTTTAATAACAAGTTTCTCATATCTGCACTTAACACCCAGCTTGAAATGTATTCCTCAACATCTTTTTCCTGTATCTCGTGGTTTTCTTTGAGTGCTTTGTGCAGCTGCATCAATCAGAAATAATGGAAAAATCAGATGAGGTGACAAGGGATGGCAGGTTGTTTTTGTCATAATAGTTTGCCCTTCTCACTATTCAGGTGCCTGGGACGCTTTTAGACCACTAATGCCATTGATAGCCACGCGTGCAAAGTGTGGAACTCAATGGGAGCTATTTAAAACAGATATAAAAATAAATGTAAGGAAATATCTGAATTCATCAACCAGTTCTAGAACTTTTCTGGGAGATTTGCTCTAATAATGACACCCAGAACATCAGCAGCTAGCTTGTCAGGCTAAGCAGGTGTGGTTTCTTTCTAGAGCCTGTCATCTGAGAGCAAAATGGATTTATTGGTATAAATAGTCTCTACTATACATCAGTTGCACATATACCATTTCATCTGATCCTTAAGACAACTGTAGGAGCTTGTTCCCATTTAATAAGTGAAAAGCCAATGGCTCAATTAGGTTATTTTATTGACCATGGGTTACTTACCTATTAGGTGATGACCCTGAAATTTGAGGTGGAGACAATTTGCTTCTAAAGGTGCCTTGCTAAACTCCCCCTCCTACTGAAGAAGTTTAACACACACACCCTACCCCACTCTCAGCCCTGTTCTAGGACATATATGATACTTCAGTGAGAGGAGAATTTAATTGGCATTGTTATCACCCTCTCTGGAATTGTGCACAATATATAAATAAAAGAATTTGGAAGGTCTATAGTTTTTCATCTAAGTGCCTGTGCCATCAACACCAGCAGCTTCTTTAATACTAGCAGGCAGAAATGATCAAGTGTATCTCTTTCAATGAGAACATCCATATTGTTTTCCACTAGAAGAGTAACACATGTTTGTTAGAAGATGACCTAAGCTGATGCATTCTTTAGTAAACTGGGGAAGTTGGATTGCTCTGCTAATCCATGGGGACACGTTCTTGTCAATGTGGCCCCAGGAGACTGGGAGTGATCTGTGTCCTCTGTGCATGTGGCTTGGGTCAGGGGATGTGAGGCAAATGGGAAGCAGCTTCATTTGACCTTTGGGACTTTCCATGCAACTGTAACATTAAAATTTCCAGTTGCAGAAATGTTTTTTTCCAGTATAACCCGGACATTCAGAGGTTGATATTTAAGCCTGGTAGAAAATAAAACTTGAACTTAAAAATAAACACATATTTATTGTAACTCTCTAGGTTCACTTTCTCTAGCAATTACCTTCATTTCTGCAAAATGGAAACTTTATTAAGCAACTACTAGTGCCAAGCACTAAGCTGAACCTTTTACCATTGATTATTGTATTTTATTCTCTCAGTGACCCTATGGCTTTTTTTAAGAAGGGTCATCCCAATAATCAGAGTAGAGTGATGTGGGTTTTTTTACAATGATAGCAATTTCTTTCTGTCAAGATAGGATTTAAAATATTACACTCCTGACTTTTGCTATCCTTCCTTCCAAGAAAAAAAAAAACATGCTATTTATGAGAAGCTCAGTTTAATAATATCAGATGAGCAGAATTCTCTTTTTTAAACAGTTAGCCTTGATGGAAGGCATTTAGATATTAAAGGCCCTCATTCTAAGACAGTTCACCACAAAAGCAGGTCCAAGGGTTATCCATGCATTTTAAATTTTAAATCTAAATTTAAACTTACATTTCCACCAATCAGAACTCAGAGCTAGTATCAATGTTGATCACAGAAAGAGATATGTTTCTAATTAACTAACTTTAAAGCCCTATCTTAATCACTTAGAGCATTCTTGTGCACATCTGTGCTGCAGGAGGAACTGGATTACCTCCATGGTGTATGTGTGTCTGGGTGTGCGTGTGTGTTTAAAGCAATGCTATAACTCTATCCAAATGCGATGCAGCACTGCTTTAAAGTTTAGAAGCAAATGTGTGCTTTGTAATGTAGTTTAAAAATTGAAACCCCCTTCTACCTTATATGTTCTTCTCTTGTAAATTGGGCTTGTTTGTGGAGGGCAGCCATTTCCAATACTGTGACACATACATCCCAGAACTTCTTCCCTCTTACTTCGATGGGACCTAAATGAGCACCAGAGCCAGGGCCTCTCATGTGGTTTTGCTTCATCTTACAATGACATCAGTATCTTTCCATTCGCCTCATTTTTATAAAATTGTGCCCAGAATGAATGGGAATGCCAGTAAAGGAAACTGAGTCCTGGGAGTAATTTTTTACTAGAGTAAATGAAGTGATGTGATAAACAAGTACAACCTGACGTGACAACATGGCATAAAGCCGTGATACAAAATGTTTCATTCTATTCTTGTGAATGTTTTTGAAAGCTTTTATGCCTTTCACATGTCTTGTGTGTGTATATACTGACCAGTGGAAGTATAATTCGTGTTCAGATATTTATTTCTGTCACTGAATGACCAGATGGTTCTTGCCTATGTTGGAAGAGAACCATTTTGCCTATTCGATAACTCTGTGAGTGACATTACATGTAACAAACTAGCCAGGATGATCCACTGTAGCCCGAGTGAGAAACACGTAGCTTTCTCTACTTTGTAAAGTTGGCAGAGACTCACAAATGCCTTTATTCTCATTTTTTAACTGAAATAGTTTGTGTATTTTTCCTACCAAAGTAACAGATGCTCAATGTGGAAAACTATGGCGATACAGGCAAAAACAAGAAAGGAAGAACGCTTATAAATTAATTTTTACTACCTGTAACTTGCCACTTGGAGATTTGATGATGGTCATGAGGCTACAAAGCTGACGTTTCTTTGAATACATACTATTTGTCTGACACTGTGCTAAGTGCTTTACATCAATCAGATTATTTAATCCTCCCTAGAACCCACTGATAAAGGTAATGGTATTAATCTCCTTTCATAGATGAGGAAACTGAAGCTCAGAGATACTAAGTGAATCGCCCAAAGTCACACAGCTAACAGGTCACACAATAGCAGAGCTAATTTAACGTGGGATTGCTGGACAGCTAGCTGCATTGATTTCTATGAGTTGCATATGTGTCAGATATTCCTTTCACTTGCTTTTCAATTGAATTTATGAAGCTTTTGTTATATTAAAGTATTTAGTTTTGCACAAACGAGTCTATACTTTTGTGATTTCTACCTTTAGTGCCATGTTTAAAAAGGCCTTTCCTATTCCTAGATTATAGCATGGGAGGGAGAAAAAAAAATGCAAACAGTACCAGAAGATAATAATCACAAGCCAGAAAGCCAAGGTATCTGCCGAAGTTGTTACCAACAGGAAGAAGTAGGAGATGTGAGGATGTGTTTGAAGGCAGTGGCAGAAGAGGACATAACGCTGTTCCCTCATTATGAGTATCGAGTCTAATAAGCCAATTAAATACACTTCCTTTCATGCCTCCTACCCTCCCCTTTAAGCTCCTGCATCAGGGTCTGGACTGGGAGGAGGGACTGGAGGAAAAGAGAGGAAGGCTGGGCTTCCCTGGTGGCGCAGTGGTTGAGGGTCCACCTGCCGATGCAGGGGACACGGGTTCGTGCCCCGGTCTGGGAAGATCCCACATGCCGCGGAGCGGCTGGGCCCGTGAGCCATGGCCGCTGAGCCTGCGCGTCCGGAGCCTGTGCTCCGCAACGGGAGAGGCCACAACAGTGAGAGGCCTCGCGTACCGCAAAAAAAAAAAAAAAAAAAAAAAGAGAGGAAGTCTTCTTACATAGCTGCTGCAGTTTGAGGGTCTCTTTGGAGTGTCAAATGCCTTCTGTCAGGCAGTAGCCAGATGCCAGCACTTTTGTGTGGCACGTAGATGTGTTCTTTTGAGACACTCCTAGGGAGATCTCACCCACAGGTGTTCCCTGTTGTACAGGAAACCCTCTCTGGATTCTCTCTAATCACTTCCTTCTCTCCGCTCTGACCCCAGGAGTATGTTCCTTGCCCTGAAGGCAGCCTTCCTGAGCGTAGTCCTTTCAATATGGCACATGACTCCCCTCCACTGGGACCACAGGGGAAAACAAAATTAGGTACCGTTTCCTTTCCAAATGGTACAAACTGGAGGCTGCTTTCACTGCTGCCCTTTCTTCTTGCCCTGCCATGTGGACAACTTCTGACAGCCTCCTACCTTCAAAATCTCGAAGTCCTGACTCTCATCAGGATCTATGTCCCATATTTGGTGGGGGCGGGGGGTGGGGGGAGCATATGCATTAGGTTCTCCCAAGAACTCTGTTTTAGGGGCAAGAGGAGGTAGGCTTTTGGATTCTGGCAGCTTGGCAGTCATTCACTTTGGGGAAAGAGGTGCCGGCCTCCCCTTCTGCCAACCAACCCCAGTCTCTATGAGAGGTTTTCGTGGAGCACACCTACTCCTGTGAATCTCCTCTTACTTAGGCTGTTAGACAGTGATCGAGAAGAGTACGGGGCCAATATTTCTACCTTTAGCAAGTCCTGCAGAAATGTGGCAGCACCTCTGTTTAACATTTGTAGGTATTAGTCCTCAGCGTTAGGACCTCAGCTGAAATGCCAAGGTGTTAGGAAAAGTCACACTCCACGCCGTACGCTGTAGAGTTGTGCTGTGGAGATATCATGTGATAGAAAGTTTCTAATTTTTTTTTCAGAATGGATTGTGAGTTATCACAGATGTTTTCTGATTAGTACATTACTTTTTATTTTTTTAATTAATTAATATATTTATTTTTGGCTGCGTTGGGTCTTCGTTGCTGCGCGCGGGCTTTCTCTAGTTGCGGTGAGAGGGGGCTACTCTTCGTTGCGGTGCGCGGGCTTCTCATTATCG
Source organism: Delphinus delphis (assembly GCF_949987515.2). Classification (NCBI taxonomy): domain Eukaryota; kingdom Metazoa; phylum Chordata; class Mammalia; order Artiodactyla; family Delphinidae; genus Delphinus; species Delphinus delphis. Next base: position 85,886,153 of record NC_082689.1, read on the forward strand.
TGGCTTCTCTTGTTGCAGAGCACGGGCTCTAGGGCGCCCGGGCTTCAGTAGTTGTGGCTCGCGGGCTCTAGAGCGCAGGCTCAGTAGTTGTGGCGCACGGGCTTAGTTGCTCTGCAGCATGTGGGATCTTCCCAGACCAGGGCTCGAGTCCATGTCCCCTGCATTATCAGGTGGATTCTTAACCACTGCGCCACCAGGGAAATCCCCACTGCACCACCAGGGACGTCCTGTATATTACTTTTTAAATAGTGGCCCAAGCCGTCAATAAATTGACATTCATTTCTTCTAGAGGTATAACCCCATTACAATAAAATGGAAAAAAATCAAAGGAGTGTTCTGTATTGCAAAGTTATTTCTATGTCACAGTGTGTAGTCTTTAGAAGCAGGATTTTGTTGATCTTGGTGACAACAAATTCAATATATCTAATAATCCTGCATAGCAGGTCTTAATTCTCCTTCCTGTTGACGTGACAGTCACTGTTTAATGAAACATTATTTTGTATACTATTTGCATTGTAGGTCAGGAATGAAGAGCTGAGTTTGCTTAAGTGACAGCTGAGCTGTTTATACTTTTTATATTCTTCCATCAAGAAATAATTACCCTTCAAACAGCCTTACCTCTTTCTACTTTGTATATGCAAACTACCTAAATAAAACATATGCAAACTCCCAAACCACACGTCAGTATACAGAAACAGTCAGGACCCAGAAAAGCATAGAATAGCGTATACATAACCTATTCCACTTCCTTGTACCAAGGCATTCATTCATTCAGCAAGTCTATATTGAGCATCTACCGTAAGCCTGCGAGGCAATAGAGTTGATTTTGCTCGTTTATTTACTACAGGAAAGTAAAGAATAATGTTTGTTTTAACTCCAGTTCTATAAAATCGGAATGTTATTTCTGGCTTAACAAAGATAATATTGTAGTAGAACTTCGGTATCTCACTGGTTGCTGTCCATAATTCTCTGTTGGAGTACATCTACACATGGATTAGTTTGAAATGGCCTTCGGCAGTTTACTGTAGGGCCATCTGGCCATTTGCTATCTGTACTCCCAAAATAACATGCAGTTCTAGAATAACTTAGAACTCAGTTATGCCCTGGCATATATTATTGAAGTGTTAAATGGGTATAAAGTAGGGCATGTATTGACAATTCAGGTAAGATATGCAGTACTCTAAAATAGCCCAGGCCAATAAGATGCAGACTCTCAGTACAGCTAAATTATAGAATAATTACATTTTTAAGATTATAAGAATTTTTTTGTTTTATATGAGAATTTCACTGCATAGTTACTTTTTCTAGGACATTTATTATGTCCTTAAAGGTATACCACTTCCATTTATATCCACTTTAGTATTTAAGGAGATGTTTGTACATCTCTGTGGTTATGATTCACAATAATGTTAGCACAAACTGTGAATGGATGAGTCTCTACTGCAAATATATGCCCACTGTTCAAAAAAGGATATTTCAAGGTGGAAAGTAGAAAACTCTTCTGCCAATAATGTTAAACCTCAAAATAATGTTCAGCATGTCCTGAAAGATGACCATGGATTGTTGTGATCTTTAAACAACCAACATACTATTTCTTTAAAAAGCTTAGAAGAGGGAAATCCAACCATATGTTAAAATGTCTGATTTTTCTTCTAATTCTTTTTCCTATAACAGCAGAATTTTGAGTTTGAGTGGGTGCTCTATAAATACCTGCTGACTGCCGAAGGAAACATATTAGAATTTAGAAAAATGGTGAGTTTTTTTTAAAGGAAGAGTAAAACTTGGGTACAAACCTTTCTCCATTGCTTCATTTTGGGGAGCCTGTAGCTTTCTGGTGTTTCCTGTTGAATATCCATCCTAGCGTAGCAAGTGATAAACTGGCTCGTACAACTTACTGTAGGATTAGACCCTTAATAAGTTCAGATACTAGAACTTCTGGATAGAGAAAATAAAGTAGGTTTTTACAACAGTTAATAGCATAAAGAATAAATTGCAAGTATGAGAAATAAAAGGCACTGTAAAATCTTAGTGCATATTTTGAGAAGAACTAAGTAGAAATTTTATACATTCATTGAAATTAACCACTGAGTGTAAGTATTAGACATGTGTAAAGAGAGAATTAGTGACCTAGAAGCTAGATCTTAAGGAATAAAAAGATAAGAATTCAACATATGTCTAATAGAAGTTTCAGAAGGAAAATTAGAGAAAATGCTAGAAGCAATAGTCAAAGAGATTTGGGTAAGAAATTTCTAGAGATTATTAATTAAGTCATGGATTCGCAAGGTAATGCATATATTTGGTTTTAAAAGATCAGAGGGTGCAAAAAGGATCTGTAAGACAAAGCAAAATTCCTTTACCCAGTTCATCCCACCCCAAACTGCCCCCCTGTCCCAGCTACCACTTAACAAAACTTTTGTTTATCTTGCTATTTCTTGATTTTTTTAAATATGAGATATTATCTGTTGACTTCCTACAGTAGAAATGGTGAGTTAGTTAGCCCTCTTACTGTATGAGCAGGCACATGCAGTCACTCACATATTTTTCCCTCTCCCTAGCCTTCCAATATAGCTGTATCTCAATTTTTGGTTAATTAAATACTCTGTGTTTATGGCATTATTGCTATGTGAAACTGTTCCCTGCTGAGCATCATTGTTTTCTATGATAAGATTTCCTTCCCTGAACAACTCTTCATTTTTTCCTGGAGGTAAATATTGCTTTAGCTTTATTTGCTTGGTTTCTGTGTCACTATCACAAACCCATTCCTAGCTCTGCCACCATCACTAACTCATCTTTTTAATATGGTCAGACACATCAGGAAATCTATCATTTCCATTTTTTTCCTTGGACATCTCCATCCTGGAGGCCTAGATTCTCCTGCTCCTGTTCATTTTATGTTGCTCTCTGGACCTTGAGTCAACTATTTCCTGGATCCCACATCTTTCTCTTTTTTTACTTTATCATTTTAGTGGGGTACATCCACCGGTATCTCCTCAAGAAATGTAGGGAGCTAAAATTTCTTAAGACCTTGCTTGTCTGAAAATGGCTTTGTCCTTCCTCACATTTACTTAATACTTGACTGAGTTTTGAGCTCTCATTGGAACTCATTTTTCTCAGAAGTTTGAGGTAATGCTCCATTGTTTTCTACTTTTTGAACTTCCTGTTGAGAAGTCTGATTTCTATTTCTGATAACTTGCCTGTGACTCGTCGTGTTCACTCTCCCAAAAGGTATTAGATTTTCTTTTTTACTCCTGTCTTCTGAAACTCCTGTCTTCTGAAATTCCATAATTGGATTTTTGTTCTTTTCTTACGCTGGGTATATATTTCCTTCACTACAAAGAATTTTCTTACATTTTTTCTTTGATTTTCTCACCCATGATTTTCTCAATATTATGTTCTTCAACTCCTATTAGTCATTACTGAACCTTAGATTGACCTTATTTTGTTATCTCTTTTCCTATTTTCTTCTTTGTTTTTATTTTGCTTTCTGTAAGATTTTCTCAACTTTATCTTCTAACTCTTCTATTGATTTTTTTTCAGTTATGATATTTTTATATGTAAGCATTCTTTCTTGTTCTTGAATTTCCTTTCTAATCACATCCTGTTTCTCCCATCATGAATGCAAAAGCTTATTTTATCACTATGGATATCATAGGATTATTTTTTAAGTTTTCTTCTACTCTCCATGTTGTCTCAGTTTCCTCTAAGTTCCCCTTTTGTATTTGTTTGATTCATCGTATTAACTTGATGTTAAAATTTTCCTCAAATATCTGATGGTGACTGTCTCTCCATTCATATTTGAGGTGAGACCTTAAAAGATGATTAGACAGGGCTCTGATTTCAGAGACAGGGCTTGTTGACCAGTGACCTTTCTCATAGGAATTCATTTGTTTCATTGTGGCATCTCCACATGTCAGCGTTGCTAGGTCAAGCCCAGTTAGTTTCCAGAGAAAGGTTCCTATAATGTCCTGGAAGGAAAATCTCCAGCTGTCTGGGAGCCAGATGGAGGAGGGGTGCTGGAGAAGCAACATTAATAAATAGACATCCTTTCATTTAATTTCCCTCACCCTTGCCTTTAGCCTTGCCTGGTCTCTGTGGTCCAGATCATCCAGTGAGGAAGCCTTTCTGCTGCTGAGGAGGGAGGTCAGGGGAGAAGGACGGTAGCTGCTTGGCTGTCTGGGCTTGAGGAGGTTACCAGAGGGCTTGTGTTTACTTTCTATAGAATTGCTACCAGTTCTGTTTTCAGCTCTGCTCTGCAATTGCCCCTCCACAGGCACTTGGTGTGTCCAGTTCCTGAGCCTTCCGGAGTTCCTCTGGAGCAAATGAGCTGCTGTCTCTTTGCTAACACCACGTACACAAGCAGAATCACCTACACTTACAGAAGCATTCTGCCTCCTTCTCTCTGCTCCAACACCACTCATCCATTTGCTTTCCATCTCTTGAAATCCAGTTGACATTTCTTTTCTGTTGTCGTCTTACTCAATTATTCTTGTTGTCCCTGAGAGTCCATGCCTTATAAAAATTCCCATACCATTATTTCAGTAGCGCTTCAAAAGGCAGAGGGATTTCAAATTGATGTTTACTCTTCCATGTTTTCCCCAGTCTGTTCTTCATACCGCACGCAGCATTTTTATTCAGACCCAATCTGATTAGAAATTCCTCAAATGGCTATAAACCTCTTACTTATATTATTAAGGGCAGAAAGTCCTCCCCCTGGTTATTTCTCGAGCCTCATTTTTGACCTCCCCCTCCCTTACCTTCATTGCTATCCACACTCACTCAGTGCTCTGGCCATATTTTGCTTTTACCCCTGAACCATGTTTTCTCACCAGGTCCTTTGCACATGCTGTTGTTCTTAACACAGTCCACCTCTCACATTCACACCTGGCTACCTTCTAATCATCATTGAGGTCTCAGCCGAAAGAGCACCTTCTCTGGAGAGCCTTTCTTGACATTAGCCCCCCTCCCCAGGCCTGGGTTCTCATAATCATAATACCTAATTCTCCCCTGATTGGAGCACCTACCCCATTGGGTGTTTCGTGAGGGCATCTTGGCTATTCGCCTGGCACATAATAGGCATTCCAATTTGGGTTGAACGGTGAATAAATGTTTTTCTCTCTGACCTTTTTCACTCAGTATTTTCACTGAGTATGTAAGTCTTTCTTTACCTTCAAGCCTTGGTTATATTCTAGTAATAGCCCAGCACTTTACCCATCTCTTCCAAACTTAGAAATACTAGAAAGTGTAGAAAACCTGAAGAAAGTGGAAGTGCTTGTACACTCACTTTGTACATTTAAAGGCTTTATTTCAAATGTAAAGTTAACAAAGTTGTATCTTAAAATATTAGTTTGGAATAAAGACAGTTTCTGTGGCTTAAAAATTAGACAGCGTAGAACCAGAACTTGAAGTGAATCAATACTTAATGCTGTAGCATTGGGAAAAAAAGGGGGTTTGTGCTGGAAGTTGGATTTGCTGGTAATTTTGATTTATTCAGGTTGTGGGTAGGAAAACGAAAAAGGAAAAAAATAAAAGACTGGATTTTTGATGCCCATCTGTTCATGCTTCAGAGACCTGAAAACTGATGTTTTAAATTTCCTGGTTTTACTTTTCTGGTTTATACAGCTTTAAGAAGGGAGAAGATGGAACCTCTCAGTTAGAAAAATGAAGGAATAAAAGGAAAGACAAGGAAAAGCGTAAGGTAGAAAAAAGCACCACAGGAAACAAATAATAGAAAGGGAGGAATATATTTGTTTGATTTATAACATTGAGCCTTTTTGTAATTAATGTGCCTCTAGACAGAGAACAAATCTTTGATTAGTATACAAATGAAAGTAAGGTAACATTAAAATGCCTGCCTTAAATGGACGGCTAAAGTGTAACTTGTGAGAGTTAACAAGAAAAACACATCTTAAAAAAAGGCAGGGGTCTCTGATTTATAAAGTAGCTTAACTATGAGAGGGCCAGTGGAGTCAGAGACTGGAGTTTTTAGAATGTTGATTATCTCTTTAGTAACCATGAGAGCATAATGTTGACCTTCTCCATTATTATCAAAAATAAAAAATAATAGTATTTCCTGAGCTCTTACTATGTGCCAAGCAACATGGAAAACATAACTCTGCAAGGCAGCATTATTATTAGCTCCATTTTACAGATGGGGTAACTGATAATTAGAGAAAAAACTCTTTCCCCAGGTTAGCTAATAAGTGGCAGAGCCCAGAATTTAAAACAATACAATATACCTAGAGCCCTGCTTGACCCAGTGTGCCTTTTTGCCTCTTAATAATTATAAGGTAATCAGTAGATTTGATTAGAAGTTTGATCCTCCTACTTCCATTGGAAGTCTAGGGGACTGGTCTCATTCTCATTGAACATATGAAGAAATCCAGGTTTCAAAAGATTAAATGTCACAACCGAACAAATTTTTAAGAAAAATTCTTTCCTAAACTCAGTTCTCTATTCTTTTTATTTTTAGTTAAAAAAGGAACATTTTTGTTTCACAATTCATATTTTCTCCATTTCATCCCCCAAATTCTCTTATCAGTTTTGATGGCTAGCTCTCTCGTCTTGTACAATATTCTCTTGTTGTCACTGTCTGTCAACATAGATATGGTACCTTCCACTCTATCATTTTCCTGATACCCTGTTCAGGAAATTTCACCCATCATGGTATTGATTCTTTCCCCTCTTTTCCACAACAGTATCCAGTTGTATTCGTCATCTCAGGCTGCCATAACAAAATACCATAGACTGGGTGGTTTAAACAACAGGAATTTACCATTCTGGAGGCTGAAAGTCTGAGATCAGGGTGCTAGTATAGTCAATTCTGAGGAGAGCTCTCTTCCTGACTTGCAGCTGGCTGCCTTCTGGCTGTGTCCTCACATGTGGCCGTGGGAGGAAAGGGGGAAGAAAGAGAGAGAGAGGAAGAGAGATCTCTTCCTCTTCCTGTAAGACCACAGTCCTATTGGATTATGGACCAATCCTTATGACCTCATTTAACCCTACTTACCTCCTAAAGACCCTATCTCCAGACATAGTCACATTCAGGGTTAGGACTTCAACATATGAATTTGGAGGGAACACAATTCAGCCCATAGCACCCATAAAATGATACCATGCTCTAAAGGATACTCTCCAATTGGAAACACTGCCCTAAGGGAATTCCTATTTTTGTTTGGAAAGAAGAAAGTGATCCTTTCTTCAATACCAGCACATTTTACTATCTTGCTTTCAACCTCCAAATAATGCCTTCCAAAAAAAATTGTGGAATAGGACATGTGATTAGAGATCATTTTAGAGTTTCCTTCAGTGCTTTACTGATGCTGTAGAAGATATGGGATTCCCAGAGTAATGTGAACATTTACTTGCTAACGAGGTAAATCCATACCGAGCAGCTTGCTGAGTCTATGTACACGTGAAACAGCCACTTCCTCTTGCTTGAAAGAAATTACTTCAGATTCACATTTGGGAACTTTTTTCATTTCTGTATACTATTGTTAAATTAAGCGGGGTGAATGAATAGAAGCTTTTAAAACTTCTGAGTTATTAATGAAACAAATGATGAGCAAATTATTAAGTTTAAATGGAAAAGTTAGATCATTGTAGTAATGGAATCAGTAAATACAGTTTAGTTTAAAGGTAATATGGATAGCTTACGATTTCTGGGGGTAAGAGACCAAAATAAGTACGTATGAAATGTCACTACATATGCTCTAACATTTTTGTAAAAATAGACACAACCTTGGGCTTCCCTGGTGGTGCAGTGGTTGAGAGTCCGCCTGCCGATGCAGCGGACACGGGTTCGTGCCCTGGTCTGGGAAGATCCCACATGCCGCGGAGCGGCTGGGCCCGTGAGCCATAGCCTCTGAGCCTGTGTATCCGGAGCCTGTGCTCTGCAACGGAGAGGCCACAGCAGTGAGAGGCCCGTGTACCGCAAAAAAAAAAAAAAAAAAAGACACAACCTCTTGCTCGTAGAAGGAGCTTAGATATTTGTTGAATGAATATTTGTTGACTGAGTCAAGACAGTGACGCATTTACAAACTAGGAAATCCAGTGTTACCCAAGATGGCCTTAGAAATAACTCCATAAGTGTGGATGTTACATAAAGAAGCAAGGAAATGGGAAGTTTACTTTGATTTCTTCAGCTCATCTACACATCATTACCAACTCTCTTTTAATCCTCTCAAGAAATTTGGAAAAACAGATATTATCCCATTTCATAGATCAGAAAACTGAGGTTCAGAGAAATTAAGTGATTTGAATAAATTCACAAATACAGGAAGTACCGATGCAATACTGGGTACCAATACTACAGCCTGGGTTCTCCCCTCTTCAACATGCCCATTGCCTGAGTGGACTTACTTTAAGGTGCTTCACAGAGATTTCTCTCCACCTGTCCTCCCAAAAGAATCTCATAGGCTTACTGTGCAATTATCCCATTTGTGATTAGTTTCCTTGAATTAAGGTATTGTGCTTTTGAAAAGTGGCACATATTGAGCATGGAAGATGACTAGTACATTGTGGGAATTTAAGATTAGTTTCCAACAAGGCCAACAGGGAAGAACAGGGCATGATTCAAGGTAGATGCAAGGGGATGCATGGTGGTGAGTGTGGCAGGGATGGGGGCCCTGGGCCACTGGGAAGGAGCATAAAGCTCTTAGGGAATTAACAACCAGTTGGTGGGGAGTGCTTACAGGGGAGGTAGGAAGATAAAGATTCACTGTTTGCAGTTTACGCTGCAACTTTGCTGACTGTGTTCAATTACTACAGTAAACCTTGTGTAAAATAGAGGGTTTTGTGGTGCTTAGCTCTTTTCGGGGGAGGAATGCGAATCATGAGAAGTGTGCATGCATCTGTTCACAAGGATGGCTCTGGGTTTGATAAACATGGGTTGTGGCAACATGCAAGGTAGATTTTCCTAGTCTCATACATTGTTAAGGACCTTAAGTTTTCTGTATGGGAGCAGTATATCATCAAGGGATTTTATAAAATTGCGTAAGACAAACTGCTCATACTAGTAGGCGGTTAAATTAGCAGTGTGTACAATCTAAAACACTTTGGAATTAAGAGAGATTGACATATACACCCTACTAGATACAAAAGAGATAACGAATAAGGGCCTACTGTATAGCACAGGGAACTCTACTCAATACTCTGTTATGACCTATATGGGAAAAGGATCTAATAAAAGAGTGGGTATATGTTTATGTGTAACTGATTCACTGTACTGTACACCTGAAACTAATACAACATTGTAAATCAACTATACGCCAATAAAAATTTTTTTAAAAAGAGAATGAGGAATTGAGGCATAATTATTTAAGTTAAATAATACTAATTACATAAACTGTGTTGCCAGAAGAAGCCATGTATTGTAAATAAATGGTATAAATAAGGTATATGGAGAGTGTTAGATTTTCAGAAATGATTCTTAGAAATGCTGGTGGAAAAAAATATAAATAAACAGACTCATGGGAACAGAACCATCTTTTCCTTATGACAGTCATATATCCCAGCTATTTAAAGGACAGACATCAGAAAATGATGGACCTTAAACAGAAGAGAGGAAGCTGAAGCTTCTCTCTTTGGCAGCCTTCAAGAGAAGATGCTGTCTTGACTAAGTGTGTCATCCCTGGGACCATACATGGATAATGAGGCCAGTCTGATAGCCATAAATATGCTTTCAGTTTCAGCATGCCTTTCTCAGGCTAACAAGTAGGATTTGCTTGTTAATTTTAACTGAGGCTAGTTTCTATGGATCCTGTTTTCCTATCTTGTCACAAAACAGATTCTTCGTAGTCAAAGCAAGACACCCTTGCTCAGTATCCTCTCTCGGACTGCTGTCAATGTTGCATGTTGGCTTTGAAAATTTGCACCATGGGAGTTGAAATTTGGTTCAGGCACGAAACTCGAGCATTTCAATGACATGGCCTCAACAGCCGCGGTGTTGTTGGATGGCTGTTCCCCCAGAGCATTTGTGCTATGTGCATGTGGATGGTGATTGACTCATCTGTGATTCAAATTTGTTCAAATAATGTTCTGCCAGAGTTTCTTGTTGAAACAGCCTTCGTAGACATGTGCCATCTATTTTTTGAATATTAGCCCATAGCCATCTCCAGTAAAGAGGAGCAGCCATCCCTACAGCCAACCACCAAGCATAAGTCTGTCTTTCTGTTCAACGTTGTGGTCTTCAGACATCCAGTTTTAATTATGATAGACTTCCTTGTTTGTGATTCCTTTATTTAGTGAAGACAATGTGGCAAGAAGTATAGGGGGTGTATGCGTGCACATGAGAATGCTAGATTAAGATCTTTACTTTTATACTTTATAGGTTTATATAAATCTGCTTACCATATAAGTGATATATTGGATACATGTGGGCAACATGATTTTTTGATTATCTTTGATATTTGCTTATGTGGCTAAAATTCTAAAAATGTTAATTTTGTAATTAATTTCCAACACATTGTTTGGAAACAGTGAATAGTTTTTGTTATAAATCACCCAAGAACTTAGATCACTGAACTGCCTGGATGCGTCTTCCCAGTTGGTTTTGGAAAAATTATCTATCTTTGATTCCTATTTCCCTTCTCTTCAACTCTCAACATGGTTTCTGTCCCAGAATCCACAGAAATTGCTGTGATAAAATCGAATGATATTTTTTTCTGCTGTCATCCATATTAGCCTTGAACTGTATTTTTTTCTGTTACTTTTGTCACAGGTTTCCCTGATATCTTCAGACTTCCTTTTCTCTACTGATGTGTGGCCTTGGTGAATGGCCTTTTGGGCTGAGTTTCATCATTTGGAGAGGGAATGCATTTTCCCACTCCTCTGCCATCCCTACTATATAAAATATGCCATCACCTATCTGGTTGCCCATGCTTTTTGACTCAGGCTGTGCACCTCCTAGGGTCTAAAGTAGTATTTCCCAGGGTATCCTTTGTCGAATATTAATTCTTAAGGTGCCTCTTTGTGTTTATGCGTGTGTGGGGGGGTGGTGGTGAGGACTTCGGGGGATTGGTCCTTGTTTCATTAAGTGCTAAGTTTGGGAAACAATAAACACAATGTCTCTATCACACAGTAGGTATTAAATAAATATTTATTGAATGAACAAAAGAATGAATGAATGAACATATTTACTGAACATACTGGCACGTGCTTTGGGAAGTTCTGCTGTGAAGAAATGTTTAACTTTAACCCAGCATTTCCAAAACTTGATCTCTCACAAAACCTTCTCTAGGGCAATACCTACACCACAAAAGCTTCTCTAGGGCAATACCTACACGTTCTGTTTCGTGATAAACAGAACACACCCTGTGAGACTTCAGCCTGAAGGGATGGCCGTACTGTTCTCCCTCCCCGACACCTGAGCTACATGTGCACACGCTGAGCTCCCTCAGCCCCCTCTCTCCGTGCCTGCCCCACAGGGAGGCCAGTTTCCATATTCCAGTTGCTAAGACTCTCCTCTTTTCTCATTGGCTCATATTTGAAATAATCGTTGATGAATTATGCCCTCTCTCTGTCTCCTTAATCATCCACTCATTTGCATCACTTTTTTTCACACGCTATCTTCCAGATCTGCTTTGAGAAGCATGACTTAATCATGTCCTGAGGACTCTTATCTGTGGGTACTTATTTATGAGATTCTATAGGTTGAACTTACCATATTAAGTACTTTTCATTGAAATCTCTCAAAAAGATGTTTGTAGGCAACGTATTCCACATGACATACATTTTAGCCACAGCATTCTCTTCAACAACACATGAATCAGTCTCAATGTCCTAAGTCGATGTGACTTGCTTTATCTTATCACCTTCCTCCTGACTACCTCTGTTGGTCAGCTAAACATATGCTGGCTCCTCAACTTCAGCAGAAATCAGCTAAGGAGCCTAGAGCATTTCCTTTGCTTACCCTCAATCTTAGCATCGGTTTAAGCTCCGCCCAAATCTGGTATTTTCGGACTAATCCAAATAAGGCATTTGGCCATTCCTACAGGTCCAGCTCTACGTTTGTGTGTTTGGATGTGGGTAGTGCAGGGAAGCAATCAGATTTAGGTCTGGAAAGTACTTATTCCAGCTGTGTCTTTAAACATCCCTCAACATAGTACTGGGGTTTTGTGGCAATGCCTCTGGACCCACCCTGGGGGACAGAGGTGGGAAAGAAGGAGAGGAGGCAGAGGGAAGGTTCTACTTTTGTTTCAAAGATTGGCTATTGGTTGGAAAAAAGTTGGGAGTGGGGTCCCAAGGCTGATAACAGATTGGAAACGACTGCAGTAACCAGAATCTTTCTAAGAGTGAAAACATGTTTGAATAGGGCTTCTGAGAGATTCAGAAACAGGAAGGACATTCTGTGAGTAAGGTGGGTAGTAGCATTTCTTTAAGAAAAATTGAGGGGATGGTTAAACGGCAAGGCTGCCATGTGCTCTAGAAGGCAGCTCACTGGTATTCTTTCTTTTCTCTCCTTCACTCCTTACCTCTGTACCTTTCCTCTTCTCATTAGCACCTCTCCCAGAGTTGAAGCTGGGGAGGAGGAAGGAGGTGTTCGGTCATGTGCCTATTTGCATAGTTACTTCACTGAGTTCACACCAGGATAGTGTGAACATTCTGTCCGGTTCTATAAAAAAGCCAGTATCACCCCATCAGTAAGGTATTATTTGCTTTTTTAGCATAGAACCGTTTATTGCCAGCCTTCTCTTCACTGTACATTTCAAATAGCATCTGATTAAGAATGTTCTGGATGGGTTAATTAGTGTGGTGACTATTATTAAGCAAACTGCTTGTTAGTATATGTCTATTTGATCTTGGTATTGATGTGAAGTAATTGACCATAGAGCTACATTTAGAAAAGCTGGAATAAAGTTTTTTGATTTCTATTATGGCAATAAATAGTTTATATAAAACATGTCTATGAAAATATGGGTTTCATGTCACACACAGAGAATCAGAGTAGACTGTGTGGGATGGTAGTTGAGGATCGTTTTGTTTTATTTTGTTTTTTAGAAATAGTAATACATTTGTCCAGCTTACTTCAAGATCAGCTCTGCTGAAACAAAGTAGTAAAAAATTATTACTGCAGAATATATGAAAACTGAAGTAATTTTAGCTTCCCTCACCTAAAGGACGTATTTCCTTTTAGATTTAGCTAATTGCCTAAATACTTCTTTGGGTAACAATCACTCTATATAAAAGACTATTAGAGAAAAATATGAGAAGATATTGTAAACAAGGAAAGCATAGCACGTAACCACCTTCTTTCAAGTACTGGATTATCATCTATATTATTTTTGGTATTTTGTCCAGTTCTATTATTAAGTTTCCCTAGCTATAGCATTTCCATAGGGAATTTATTCCATGAGCTAATAAATCACACCGTCAGGGAGTTTTTCTGGAAATTCAGCTTAAATTTTCCCATTCTTAATTTTATCTCATTACTCCTAGTTATACCCCCTTGTACCTGGCTAAATAATTATTCTCTTTCCTTGGAGATTCCTATTATGTACCCCTCTAGTTGTCACTTAACCAGGCTATTCATATTTAGCTCCTTTAATCTGTCCTCATAAATCAATTCTTCCATTGCCTTAATCATTATTATTGCTTTTCTTAGAACTCTCTAATTTTCAAACATATATAGTTATCAGGTGCCTCAGATGAAATCAGCATTTGCACAGTATTCTGCTCCCACAGGCTTGGTCTCTCCCTGTCCTGTACATCACATTCCATAACCAAGCAGCATCAGTTAGTTTGCTGGTCCAATCAGCCCAGACTCATCTTGTCAAACTCCAGGAAATCTACATAGTCTTTTCCACATGTCCTACTGCTTTCAGGTTTATTTTATTTTGTCAATTTCATAATATTAATAAGCTGAGTTTTGGGTTTCTGTCCATATTGATATTCTGCATCTTCCCATGTCCTTATTCACCACCACCTATCTAGTCAGTCATCCGCAACCTGGGTTAAGGTGGGATTCTGTTCATCCTTGAGAACATTTAGGAAATGTATTGCAAAAAAGCAGGCCTAGCACCTTGTCCACAGCTAGATTCCTTGTCAGTGACCAGTTCCCGTTGCTTACAAACCTTTAGCCAATCTCCCATCTCTTTTAATTTGCAATTTTGCTCACATGCTGGCCAATATAAAGGGATTTTATGAGCAAGATGGGTCATGATACTGTTTTCTAAAATGAAGATATGTTGTTTCAATGTCCATTGATTTGTGTGTGTGTGTGTGTGTGTGTGTGTGAATCCTTCGTGCACCAAGTTTGTAATTCTGTTAAAATCCTTTTTAAGCTTGCCTTGGTGTTCTTTATCTGACATAAACAAATAGGTTACTTCGCTTGCGCTATTGTTGATTTCCACATATGTACAGATGTTCCTTCTCTTACCATTTGTTCCATTTGTTTAGGAGAAGTTGAGGATATTGTCATAGTCATGTTTTTTCTTTTAGTGGTGATCGATGGGAACTTTCCTATTGATTTTTAGTTCCTTAGAATCTCCTCAATATTTTGAATTTATTTCAGGAAGAAAGTTGGTTACCTCCCTTCATGATTTTGGACCTGTGAGATCTGAAACTCTAATCTGTATATGCCCAAGTTTCTTTCCAGTTTTTAAAAAATAAACTCTCTAATTTTTTATTAGAGCAGTTCTAATAAGACTGAGGTTGTGACCACTGAGTTTTTAAAGGTCTGTGGATGAGAAGAAACATTTTTAGTACAGCATTCATTATAATTCAATAAATTTCCTTAACCTAATAATCTAAAGAGAGATATTAAATTCAATGTTCGTTTTTTAAATGGAAGTATAATGGATTTACAATGCTGTGTTAGTTTCAGGTGTACAGCAAAGTGACTCAGTTTTTTTTAGTATTTCATATATATATATATTCTTTTTCAGATCCTTTTCCCTTCTTTTTACATTTTAAATCAAGAATTAATGTATTACTTTATAAGGGCATACCAAGGAGGCTAGCCCCATTCTTCGTGTTTTATCTGTCCATATGCAATATCTACTTCATCCACTTATGACAGGGCACGGGTGTGGGGGGAGGTGGCTTATACAGTAAGGTGATTTTTCTCAAAAGGCCTCACGAAACAAGCACAGAGCCCCCCACATCACGCCTTTTGCTTCTAGAATGTACATAGCATACTACAGCCAGACTGGATTTCCAGTTCGCAGCAGAACCCACACTGTTGCTTAGCCTTGTTCACCTGCCCGTTGGTTCGGAACTAGCGATCGCCCATCCCCCTCTCCACGGCGACCTTCTGACTCAGGTCACTTCTTGAGCACCATCTCTCCTCACCTCGCTTGAAATACATGGCCTCGTCCAAGGCTTTGGGGACGCACTGGATTCCGCACCTGCCACCTGAAACAGTTCTTTTCAATTCCGTCTCTCTCTTCTTCTTCCCTCTCAGCTTTGTAAGGAAGCACGGTGTGTGTTCTCTTGAATAAGGCCCTACTTCCCCTGCAGCAAGCATCCTGCCATTATCACACCTTATGATGTTTTTCTACTTCCATTTTGTTGGGGTTTTTTTTGCGGTACGCGGGCCTCTCACTGTTGTGGCCTCTCCCGTTGCGGAGCACAGGCTCCAGACGCGCAGGCTCAGCAGCCATGGCTCACGGGCCCAGCTGCTCCGCGGCATGTGGGATCCTCCCGGACCGTGGCACGAACCCATGTCCCCTGCATCGGCAGGCGGACTCTCAACCACTGCACCACCAGGGAAGCCCCTCTACTTCCATTTTCTAAGACTTTTCTGTTTCCTCAGGATCCTGCTCCCTTCCCTAGCAAGTATCCCCAAGCGAGCACCCCTGTGGACATGCACCCCATTAAAGAAAACTTGAGCTTGCCTTCTCCTTTCTTCTCTTTGTCCCCCTCTGTCCCTAACCAGTGTCTGGTTTCTCTCTGCCCTCACCCCACACGAACCGCCCTGGCAGTAGCCAGTGATCTACGGTATAATGAAGCCAAAATCGCCCTGTCCTTTCTGCTGCTGTAACCCCTCTGCAATGTTTCACACCCTTTTTTTTTTTTTTAACAGTTTTAAGAGCTCTTGGTTCTTTTTCCTACCCGTGCTTTAGGAGCTCTTAATTTACCTCAATAGTGTGATATTACTCTCAGATTCCCTTTCAGCTCTTCCAAATGTTCCTCATTGCTTTCCTTGGTTCTGTGGTTCTTCTTCCTCACCTACCTCTTAAATGCATGTACTCTCCATTTCTTCACATACTCCACAATCCAGGTAAGGGGCCGAGTCTCTGCATGGGGCTCAGGGCCTCTGAGAACACCCTTGTTGTCCGGCCCCAGACTGCCTCTCTATACCTCAGATCCCGGGACTCAGACTCTGCCGTGCATCTTATTCCCTGAAGAGTTCATGCTCTTTCACACCCTTTTCCTTTGATCACACTGTTCCCTCCATTCAAAACTTCCCCCTCTCTGCCTTTCAGAATCAGTCAAATAAAACCCTCTTTTAGCCTTTACTTATCCCCAAGTCAGAATTAATCTCTAGTTCTCAGTTTTAAAAGTTAAGAATGTCCATTCTTGATATACTGTGTTCCGCCACAGGTTCCTTTGTTGTTCTCAAGTCTGTCTCCCACTCTGTCTACTGGTTTGCTCCCTAGTACTTGGTGGATTCCTTGGTTGCATTTTATGTGTTTGCTTCTATCGACAAGTAGCAGATATCGAACTCTATGACAAAGCATTATGGGAAGAAAGGGGTGAGATGGTAATGAAAAAAATATAAAAAGATACTTCAAGAAATATTAGCAAGGGACCAAGCTATGTGATCCTTATAAAACCTTAGACCATTTGGGAGCCAATAAGAAGATGAAGTCCAACAGATGTGGTTTTGGATTAGCTGCTGACCTAATAGTTGGGCTTCCCTGGTGGCACAGTGGTTAAGAATCTGCCTACCGATGCAAGGGACACGGGTTCAAACCCTGGCCCGGGAAGATCCCACATGCCGCGGAGCAACTAAGCCCGTGTGCCACAACTACTGAGCCTGCGCTCTAGAGCCCACAAGCCACAACTGCTGAGTCCATGTGCCACAACTACTGAAGCCCGTGTGCCTAGAGCCTGTGCTCTGCAACAAGAGAAGCCACGACAATGAGAAGCCTGCACACCACAACGAAGAGTAGCCCCCGCTCGCTGCAACTAGAGAAAGCCCATGCACAGCAACGAAGACCCAACACAGCCAAAAATAAAAATAAATAAATTTTTTTTTAAAAAAAAAGAAATATTAGCAAAGTCAACTTAATAAAAACGTGTACAAGTGCCCAGGAATACAGAACAGTCATGTGAGCAGAAATACCCAGTGTTAATTCAGGAAGTTTCAAGCATTTTTGTAGGTTAATGAGCAAAAGTATGTTTTGAAAATAAACACTGGGCCATGTCATGACTGGAAAACATAGAACTCCAGAAAGACAAGTAAAGAAAACGCTAAACCATCGCTCTACCCTGATTTTTTATGGTATGTGCAGTGCAGATTTTTATAGCCACAGAAACTCTTTGGAAACCAAAGACAATCTGGTCTAATTTCAAACTTTTGAACTTTCTCTTGGTGACTACTGCTTTTTGTGCTCTTCCTAGAATTTTTGTTATATCTTTAGTTTTTTTTTTTTCTCAGTTTTTATACATCATCATCATGTGCTTACAGAAAGGTAAAGAGCAAATTTTAAATAGTATTTTCACTAAACGTATACTGCATTTTCTTTTTGTAACAGATTCATGCCCAGGCACAAAGCAGCGCACTTACAGAAGATACCCAGCCTTAAAGGAAATGGCGGTGTTGCTCCATCCATGGCCCTTCCTTTCCAACAGGAGCAGAGAGGTTCTGAGAATTTATTGAAGAATGTTGATTCAGAGTCTGGATCCTGTGATGCTGCACAACAAGAAAACCTGGGTGGCTCAGTAAGGCAGGAGTCATACTTGAAAACATTCAGCTCATCAGATAATTCAAGCACTCATCA
>NC_082689.1:85909094-85951594 GCF_949987515.2 Delphinus delphis
GTTGACCCAATTCCTTATTTCAAAGAATCACATTGTTAATATCACCACTGGTATCAGAGGAATTTTTGATTCTTGGGAAGTTGTCCAGCTCACGATGTAGATACAGTGTTTTCCAAAATTCTACTTTTCATTTAAAATTCTGCTTTTCAATTTGTTGAATTTGTCATTGCAACAAATATTATCAGTTGCTCACCTTGAAGTGACAGGTTTATATGGTTCATATTCGAGAAATGGCTACCAGACACCCACGTCTGATCGACAGTGGTTTGTCGGTCCATTATTCTATTAAGTAAAATTGGTGTTTCATTTAAAAAGCAGCTAGTTTAGCTCACAACTCAATCATATAAATACTTTCCCTCAAGACAGCCATTGTACCTTGTGTATTTCCAGTTTTATCACACAGAATATTAAGTCTCTTGAAAGGATGAAATTTAATAAAATTAGCAACTTTAAAGCTTCTTCGAGGACATTTTAAAGTGAAACTGATGTTTTGTTTTACTGCGAACGCAGTTGGTTAAGAATACAGTGACTGCTAGTTCAGTTTAGTGCCATTGCCCTGACTCGTGCTAGGGCACCAGCGGTTTTACCCATCAGTGCTTTTTCACTATCAGGGCAATGTCAAGACAGTGAAAAAGGCAAATTACATCTTAGTATTATTATGAAAATAACTTGACTTCGCGGACTCCATTAAAGGGTCTTGAATACCCCCAGGAATTCACAGACTACCCTTTGAGAACCACTGTCAAATGGAATTAATAATGATGTATGCAAAATATGTCTGCCATCAGTCATTGGAATTGCCTAATTTTTAGTTCTCATAGATGAATTTTTCTTGCCCTGAATGTTAATATACTAACATCTAGGTTCAGCAGTTGATAGCAAACAAGTGTTGATGATATATAAGAAAACTTTCTCAGACCAAACAGAATTTGTCTCAATGTGGGTTCAGGAGTTAGGAAGCCATAGGAGAGAGATCTTTTTTTTTTTTTTTTTTTTTTGCGCTACGCGGGCCTCTCACTGTTGTGGCCTCTCCCGTTGCGGAGCACAGGCTCCAGAAGCGCAGGCTCAGCGGCCATGGCTCACGGGCCCAGCCGCTCCGCGGCATGTGGGATCTTCCCGGACCAGGGCACGAACCCGTGTCCCCTGCATCGGCAGGCAGACTCTCAACCATTGCGCCACCAGGGAAGCCCAGGAGAGAGATCTTTGATGTAAGAAATTCTGTTCTGATCTTAAAGCCTCTGTTAGTGCCTCATAACTGAGTGTGTTCTGGTTAAGAAAGGTGAGGTAGGAGTGGCCTGTGACTCAAGGTGAGGAGTTTGAAATTGTTAGTGTAGCAATAGTTATAAGTTCCACCATGACCTCATCACTTGGAAAGTAGGGAAATTGTCAGAGCTTTTCATTTAAAGCAAAATGACTTTTTATGAGCTCTATGATATTTGTAGTATTTCCCATAAAGTAATGATAAAACAAACTTATGCAAAGTTGATAATGGTTAAGGATGTAAATTTGGAAAGGAAAAGACCCAGTCATTAAGAAATAAAAACAGATTTGAAGCATACTTAGGTAAATCTATAACATAGAAAGAATTTGACATACTATATTTTTAGTAACTTTGGTGATTTCTAACTGAAAACAAATCATTGTTATAAAATGGAAAATGATGCTTTATTACTTGAGAGTAAAATAAATTATTATTATTATTATTTTTTTTTTTTTTGCGGTACGTGGGCCTCTCACTGTTGTGGCCTCTCCCGTTGCGGAGCACAGGCTCCAGACGCGCAGGTTCAGCGGCCACGGCTCACGGGCCCAGCCGCTGCGCGGCGTGTGGAATCTTCCTGGACCGGGGCACGAACCCGTGTCCCTTGCATCGGCAGGCGGACTCTCAACCACTGCGCCACCAGGGAAGACCAAAATAAATTATTTTTTTCATTATTTGACTCTCTGAGGTTTAAAAATACAGTTTTGCGAACAAAATTGATTGCTGCCTTCTCAGAGGATATGTGTTGGATGATTGGATGTTATGCTTTCCAGGCCAAAATAACTTATCCTGGTTTTCTTGTTGCTCAGATAGCTTTGGAAAAATTTGGTGAGTAGATTGTTTTAAATCTTTCAGGTTTTACTGGTCATTAGAATACTTAGAATAGAATACTTTTGATGAGCAGTCTTTAGGTGCCACAGCAGAATGTGAACAGAGAGACAAAGTGCTGGCTTTTGGAGACCAATGTTCTTTGTTCTATTTCCGTGTTATGTTTAAATCTGTTTTTCTAAGGGAGACATGATCCTCACAGAATTATAGTTCTGGAAAAGATGGTCATGTGGTCTGGCCATCTGCCTTTCAGCACACTCCACCAAAGATTCCTCAGACCTGTGAGAATCCATCTTACTTGTCCTGATCTCTAAAAAGATGATTCCATACATGCATTCCAGGAGCACTGTCGTTTCTCAGTTAAATACTCTTAATGTAAGGAATATCTGCCTTATAACTAATTATTGTAAGTAAGCTAATTTAAGATTAACTGGGAATAATGGGTAACTGCTCTTTGAAGGAGATCCTCTAACCAGTTCTGTATTTATCCATCAATTGGACAGTCAAAGCTCATGTGAATAATAAGGTTCTTTCTAGTTGATTATAGTTATTCCTAATTCAGTGATAAATTTTCTTAAGTTGTATGTCTTTACCTAGAGGTGTTTGTTTTGTTGTTGTCTGTTTTTGTCTTTAAAGAATTTCAAGTGAACTCTGGCATTTCAGAAACGAAAAACTCTCTAGAGAATTTTACTAGAATCTTTAAAAAGTTGTAATCAAATACCTGGCTTAAATGATTATGTGTTATATCACCAAATAGTTTTATTTTGTCTTCTAACATAGTACCATCAGATGTGTCTCTGGGAGCCTATTCCAGGATTTTTAATTAGTAGGAAAATAAATACCGGGAAATTCATGGCCAGAAAATAGCCTTACAAAATCCTCATTTATAATTTCCAAAATTCCATTCATAGGTCCCTTGCTAACTAAATTTCAAACCATTGAACATATGAAAAAGATAACAGATTCAACATTTAGTTTCTCATTGCCTCTTGGGCTGTTTTTAACTTTCTAACACAGTTTGTCAGCATAAAGAATTTCCACCTATAGTCATTACTGTCTAGGTGGTGTTATCTCTAGAATATCATAAACTAAAGCTCTTGTTACCATTTCCTGCCTAATAGGGTTAAAAAGTTCTCTAAACTTGACTCATTTCTTAAACATGCTAATTGCTGCACAAGATGCTGTTTGATTATGGTATGTTTATGACAGTTATCTTCATCTGCTCAAGGCTCATGTCTGCCTTTGCTTCTCTCTATCACAACTTTTTTGATCAGATCCTTATACCAGACATTTACTTAACACCACAGGTCAAGGGTGACTGAGTTATGAAGTAGATAGCTGGGTGATACAAATGTATGGATGGATGAGTGGGTGGGTGGATGGATGGATGGATGGATGGATGGATGGATGGGTAGGTGGGTAGGTAGATAATTTCTTTGTTACACATATTTGTGTCATGTATATGACTGTGTGTGTGTGTTTATTTCTTACATTAAATTAAATATATTTCTCCTTCCTAGTCACTAAACCTTTCTTCACATTATCCCAGCTGATGTGGCTTCTGTTCATTCAGCCCACTCTTTCCTCCCCCGTTCAGGAGTAATATCCCTCCTGTTGCTCTTCAGAGATGCCCTGAAATCCTCTGCCTTCTATGGACATCTGCCCTAATTTAAGTTCCCCTGATTGTGAATTTCCATGCAGCAATGGCACTGTGCAATCCACTGCACCACATGAATGTGTCACAGAGCTTTGCACTTTTCACACTGCTTCCTAGCCTGACTCATTACATGTTGTAAATGATGTCATTTGTTTTAGATCCTAAGGTCCTCCAGGACAGAAACAGAAACTTGTTTGTTTGTTTATTTGTTTGGGGAGACCTTTTCAATGGCATCTAGCTAGAATACCTGGCATGTAGGAAACTTACTTGATGTTACTTAATGCTGATGTTGATGAATTAGAAGATGACTCTTTGATGATCGACTCTTACTTGCTTAGTAAATCCAGTTGAGGACAAGTGTCTCATCCTGGGAAGAAAGAGTGAGAATATAAATGGATTAGATTAACTGAATGACACGTGGAGATGGTCATGAGATCAGCATCACTTTTACAAAGCATGCTTTCGTTTGTTTTTGGTTTGGTTTTTTTTAATGAAATGCCTTTATAGGAGTTGTAAATACAAATCCTTCAGGACTTTGTTAAGATGGAATAATTCATCTTAACAGAAGGGTAGTAGGAAAAGTGAAATGATGGAGTTTTGGAAGAAAGGTTCAAACTGGTCAAAACCAAAGTAATGTCTTACTTATCATTGAAAAATAAACCTGGAAGGAGAGATCCTTGTAGGTTATTTTTTTACCTACCCCTCTGTCATAATCCAGATGTGTAAATCGTTTTTAAACAATCCATTGAAATTACTTTCTAAACTCCTGTTTACAGTCCCAAGTGAATGAGGTTCTATGGCTTTAGATTACCCAGACCAAGGTTCAGTGACCAGATTTTTATTTCTTTTTTTTTTAACTCAGTCACACCAAAGAATTTCAAGGTAGAATGGCAATAACTATTATAAATTATGTAAGGGTTTTTTTCTCTTGTATCATCTTTATTGGCTGTGCAACTAATTAGCTATTTCAGCACTATTCAGGCTAGCATCACTTGTTGGTTAAACAAAAGAAGGGGAAATTTCAGAACACAAAGAACCGAAATGTTTGAGATTTGTCCTTGCTTAGATGTATACCTCAGAGTGCCTATCTCCTGTTGAAGGAAATAATTTATCGTGATCTTAGTCAAAAGCATTCCTCTCTTTGCTGTCCTTTTTTATTAATTTAGATATGTTTCTAAGATGAGAAGTGATGTTACTTCTAATTATGGTTACATGTAGTTAATTTCCTTCTTTTTTCCTAAGCTTGGTGTGAAAGGCAGTTTCCTCCAAAAGAGGGGCGGTAGTCGGGGGAGCTGGTTACCAGGAGGGGAGAATACTGATAGAGCTGATCTTCCTGTTGCCTTAGCAACAGATTTATTTATTAGGGGTTGAAATGACATGAGTTAATATACCGCATACCTGCTGATCGGCAAACTCCCCTATTTCAGCTGCAGTTGACAATTAAGTCCTGGACAGCTACAGCCAGGGGTTAATGTTCCTCATTAGGAGAACTAGGTCATTACCGGGAAATCAAGGCACTTAAGGCAGCCTGGGTAAAATACAAAATTCAGCATCTAGATGAGTGAGGCTTTTTTATGTTAATTAACCTTATTTTCCTAGGTTTAAAAAAAATCTTATATGCACATGACAGTGGATCAATTAATTGAAAAAAAGAGCTAGTTTACTTATTCTGAGTTGTCTTCATTTCCTTTGCAAGGATTTCATTATTTTATGGAAAATTCTTATGTCTATATGATGAGTAAAAAGGGTATTAAAATTAAGAAGGGAATCATCATGGAAATCAGCTTTACCACAAGGGAATGAGCAAATAAAAGCCTTGGAAATGAAAATAAATAAGCTTTGCTAATAATACCTCACCTAAGGAGCAGAATATAAGCCCATCAGAGCTGGGAGATATTTAGAGGTACTTCTTTGCTTCTTTATTAAGCAGTTACATAGTTATTTGACCTTCAGAACCTGAAACTTTGGAAAAGTGATTCCAAGTGGTTTGTAAACATTCTATTTGCAGAAAGCCGTATAGCAGTTTAACAAACGATAACTTTCCAGTTCATAATTGGCTGTTTTTAATACCAATAAAATTAGATACATTAGTTAAAAGCTTTTATTAAAATGTCTGAGTGGGTGTTTTTTTCACTTGATAAGTTGATAAATAATGTATCAAGCCCCTTCTGAAAGCTTTGTTTTCTTATTTCTTTAAAGAGCCTTTACATTGAAAGGGGGGTATTTACAGAGTAGAAAAAGATTTATTGCCCAGAATCCTATTTTATCTTCATTACTGTACTGCCTCCATTGAAATCACTTCTTTCCAGTTCTTTGACTTCTGGTAACTTTCTCTGTGGGACATAAACAAAAGCCAAAAGGTGCACTTACCATCAATATCCCCTAAAATACTGTCCCTTCAACATCAAAATCACTTTGTTTCTCCTCCCTCTAACCATATACTATAAACTGTCCTTATTAATGTGAAAATAATTGATTGACTTCCAGAAACTTAGTTTAGAACTTTTGTTGGCATTTCTCCTCCCGTCCGAAAAAAATGTACATCTCTCCTTTAATTGATTATCTCTCTGTGATTCAGCGTATATTTTCATCTCCTCCTCCAAATTGTTTTCCTATTATATAAGTGAAACTGGTCCCACAGATACTTCTTTAGAAAATACCTAAATACTTCTTTAGAAAATATCTAAATTCTTTAGAAAATTCTAGTAAACCTTTGTTAGGAGCATGTAGATTGCCACTTATCGTCTGATTTAGCATAAAGTTTCTGCTTTAGGTGTCACCTCTCAAGGCTGAAATTAGACATGATCCTTACACAACTGCCTCTTTTCACCTGCCCTGGCCGATCCTTGGTTTTAACAAGAACTCTTCTAAAGGAGAAATTTTTTCCTCAGTTTCAGAATTGCCACCCGAGAGCCAGAGTTCTAGAATAAGGCAGTATGGAAGAGACTTGTTAACTTTTCACCAACGTGTCTTTGTCTTTTTCTTGGGGACACAATTGGACCACATTTTCTAGCTTCCACCGCAGTTTGGTGTGGCTGCGTGACTGGTGTTAGGCAGTAAATGTAAGCAGAAGTGATGTGGACCGCTTCCAGGCCTGGACTGTAAAAATGTCCCACCAACATTCCACCACATTCTCTCTCCCTTTGAGGGGGCAGACACGGAAGGCACTTCTTAAAGATGACAGTGCCTCTTTCAACTTGGGTCGTTGGATTGACCCCCAATGAAGAGGGCTGCCCTTTGATCTGCCCACCTGCCAACTACTCTGACATGCACCATTATACATTTTTTAATCCATATCTTTTAGTGCAGCCACCCTACCTGAATGAATGCAGACAGCCATTACAGTAATCTAGGTAAATGTGGTGGTTTCCCTAGGGTAGTGGCAATGGATGTTGTAAGAAGGAATCAGGATATATTTTAAAGATTTTGGCCTAAGTGGATAAACGCAGGTACTGTTTGCTGAGGTGGAGAACACTTGGGGAGGGTAAGGTTTAGAAAGTTTTCATTTGAATGTACTGAGTGAGAGGTATCTTTTAGACATGCAAGGGGAGGTTTCAAGTTGGAAGCTAGAAATACAAGTCTTTTATTCAGATGAGCAGTCAGGACTGAAGATAGAAATGTGGGTGTTATCAGCATGATATGTTCGATTCCCATAAAACATTTTAAAAATATGTTGGATTTTAAGTCTTATAAATTACTTTTTTTTTTTTTTTTTTTTTTTTTGCTGTACGCGGGCCTCTCACTGTTGTGGCCTCTCCCGTTGCGGAGCACAGGCTCCAGACGCGCAGGCTTAGCGGCCATGACTCATGGGCCCAGCCGCTCTGCGGCATGTGGGATCTTCTCAGACCGGGGCACGAACCCGCGTCCCCTGCATCGGCAGGCCGACTCTCAACCACTGCGCCACCAGGGAAGCCCCATAGATTACATTTTTAAGTTTTCTGATTTTAAACGTTGAATTCATCCTGATTCTGTGGACAGCGGTTGTAGCCTAGTGATAGTTACAGCATAGTAAAGTCTGGTCTTTCTACAAGTCCTGGTGTCACAGTTACCAGCTTTGGCTCTTCAGACAAGTTATCTACTCTCTAACTTCAGTTTTCTTCTTTATATGATGAGAATAATGTTGAGTACATTATAGGATTGTTCT
This sequence comes from Delphinus delphis, assembly GCF_949987515.2. Classification (NCBI taxonomy): domain Eukaryota; kingdom Metazoa; phylum Chordata; class Mammalia; order Artiodactyla; family Delphinidae; genus Delphinus; species Delphinus delphis. The sequence continues at coordinate 85,916,982 of NC_082689.1, forward strand.
GAGGATTAAAGAATATGATATATGTAAATGAGTTATCACAGTTTCTGCTAGAGAATAAGCACTTAATAACCATTAGCTATTATTATTACTAAATAATAGAGTACTTCACTCCCTCACATAGAATTGTCACTTTTGCCCACCATCTCTTATTGGTCAAAATCAATTTTTTCTTAACTCCCTGGAAAAAGAAAAGAAAAGAAACAGCTAAATAAAGTCGTCTTTTTTTGTCTTCATTTTCAGCCTACCCAAAACAAGTACATACTGTACAGAAAAATGGAATTAAGCTACAGAGCAAACACTTCTAAGGAGCAGCATCTGCCTTGTAAATGAAGTTTATAAAAGGCTACCAAATGTCCCTTCACATTTTTATGATTGTTAGGGTATTACTAAACCTGGATGGAAAAATGTTTTTTGAGGCTCTTACATCAAGCCCCCAAGGTGTCAATATCACAAATTATTTCCGTTTTTTACAAGATGGCTGCCATGAGCCTTCACTTAGGAATGGCAGTGCTGTTTGAGCAGGACTTATATAGTTTTAAAGGTATGATTTGCTAAAAGGCACTTTCTACCTTTATAATTGTCAAATTTTACACATTTTTTTTTAAAAAACAGCTTTAATGGGCTATAACTTATATATCACAAAATTCATCCATTTTAAATAATACAACTTAATGAGTTTTAATGAATTTACAGAGTTCCATAACCATCACCATAATCCAATTTTAGAACATTTTTATCACCCCAGAAAGAATCCTCATGCCCCTTTGCAATCACTCTCTGTTCCCACCCTGACTCCAGGAAACCACTGATCTGCTTCCTCTCTCTGCAGATTTTTCTTTTCTGGACATTTCATATACATGGAATCATAAACTGTGTGGTCTTTTGCATATGCTTTCTTTCACTTAAGTCAGTGTTCTTGAGGTTTGTCCATGTTGTAACAGGGATCAGTAGTCTGTTCCTTTCTAAGGCTGAGTAATATTCCATTGTATGGGTATAACACATTTTGTTTATTCATTTATCATTTAATAGACATTTTGACTCTTTCCACTTTTTTGCTTATTGTGAATAATGCTCCTATGAACATTTTCGTGAAGTCTTTGTCTACACATATGTTTTCATTTTCCTTGTGTAGATACCTAGGGGTGGAATTACTAAGTTGTCTGATAAATTTACATTTAACTTTTTAAGAAACAAGCAGATCACATTTAAGGATGACACCTATTAACTCTTCCTCCTTAGATTCATTCAGTCATTTAAAAATGTTTTTGAACTTTTTCTAAAACCAGCCACTGTACTAAGCACTAGATATAGTCAACTCTTGATTATCCTCTGTCATTGGAATGAAATGTAGGCTGGACGTTTAAAATCTCCTCATTATTCATTAACCTAATGCTGGGCATTCTTTCAGGTGTCTTCAGCAAAAAGTCTCTGATCCTAATGGATCTATTATCCCAAGCAGGTATGTGATAGGTTGCTACCGGGAATCCAAGAAGAAAGGCATAATCCTCTGCTCGCTAAAAGTCCAGAGTCTAGGAAGGGAGACAGATGCAGAATGCCTGCATAGATCTCCGTGTCCCTGCCATTTTCTAAAAGATAACATGCTGAAATTCTGACTCCTGCTTTTTTCCCCTAAGTTATTTTACACTCATTTATGAATGGTACATTAATGACCCTTACATGCAGCTCCAAATGGTTGTCTTGTTTGATTCCTCTTCATTTAACTCTCTATTAGTTCTCGATGGCTACCATAACAAAATACCACAACACTGACAGCTTAAAACAAGAGAAATCTATTCTGTCACAGTTCTGGAGGCCAGAAGTGAAAAATTGGTATCACTGGGCTAAAATCAGGATGTTAGCAGAGCTTGACTCCCTCTGGAGGGTCTAAGGAAGAAGCCTCCTTCCCTCTTCCTTACATCTTCCAGCCTCTAATGGCCACCAGCAATCCTTAGTCTTAGTCTCCATTCTCTGTCTCTGGGGTCACACTGCGTTCTCCTCTTCCATCTGTATCAAATCTCCCTTTGCCTCCCTCTTATGATGACATATGTGATTGCATTTAGGGCCCACCCAGATATTCCAGGATAATCTCCCTATCTCAACATCCTTGACTTAATCACATCTGCAAAGTCCTTTTTTGCCAAATAAGGTAACATTCACAAGTTTCAAGGGTCAGAATATGGAGATCTTTTGGGGGGCCATTATTCAACCTAACAAAAGCTGCATATGCAATCAGTATGAAGTCGTTCATTCATTCATTCATTCATTCATTCAATACTTCTTGAGCATATAGTACATGCCAGGCAGTGAAATAAGCATTGAGGATATAACTGTAAGGAAAAATTCTCACATATAGTCCTTGCCTGCTTGGGGCTTCAATAGCCATTAATCAAATAAAATTTCCCTGAGATAAGCATTACAAAGGAGAAATGGAAAGACAGAATGATATGCAACTTTTTTGTAAATATGTTACACATTTATTATAAATACTTTAAATAATAAAGAAATGTACAAATGAGGAAGTTTTGAAAACCTCACTGAAAAAATCTGCCATACAAAAGTAATTGCCATTCTTGATGTTTCTTTCATTCCATATTCCTGTCTACTAATTTTTGATTTTTTCAATAATTACCATAGTGATTTTAATATACAAACTTACCCATACATTTACCTCTTTCCTTGCCTCTTATTCCCTCTTGCACATTAGACCTTTCCTTCTGCCCAAAGAATTGCTTTTAGTGAGTGCTCATGGCAAACTCATCTGAAATTATCTTTTATTTCTCTCTTGTTCTTTAAGGATATCTTTTCTGAGTATACAATTCTAGGTTAAGATTACATTCTTTCGGATTTATTTTGCTATCAAGAAGTTGCTTAATCGGACTTTAATCTCTAGCTACTTTAAAGATCTTGTCTTTGTCTTTGGTGTGCTTCACTTTCACATATGTGTAGGAATGGATTTCTTTCTTAAGCTTACTTGGGATTTGTTAACAGTTTTTAACTCTTTGAATTGATGTCTTTCATCACTTCTAGAAAATATCCACTATTATATCTACAAATATTGCCTCTGCCTCATTCTCTCTCTCTCTCTTTTTTTTAGTATTCTGTGTCTTGATTTTTCTGACCATCTCTTATTTCTTACCCTTTCTTTCATGTTTCCCATGTCTTTTTATTCTGGATCCTGGATATTTTCTTTGGGTTTATCTTTGAGTTTACTAATTCTCCCTTAATTTCAATCATTATATTTTACATCACTCAAACTTCTTTTTGTTAATTTTTCAATACTGGTTGGTCATTTTTAAAGTCCCCTGCTCTTCATATATTTAATCTCTTGTTTCTTTAAACACTTCAAACATACAACTTTTATATTCCATGTTTGATAATTCCAATATCTGAAACCTTTGTGGGTCTGCTGTCTTTTTTCTCTTTGATCATGGTGCCTTGTTTCCTATATGTTTTTGATTTTTGACTGTGAAGCCATATTTTTCAGAACTTTAGCAAAGGGAATTCTTTGAAGATTGCCCAAGTTGTATCTGGATTTCTCCAGAGGGGATGTGTGTTGCCTCTAGTACTACTTCAAACTAAATTCTCATTTAAGGTTGTTTGTTTTTTAGACCATTCAGGTAGCTTGATGTCAGGTTTCAGACTTATTTCAAGGCCGATGTGAAATTTGTAAGGGAAATTTTACTACTCTGTAACAGCAGCATATCTCTTCACAATATCTCTCCCGTGGATGCTTTCCTTTCCATCTTACTGCTGTACCATACCCCTGGTTCAATCCTTGGTAATGTAAACCTAGACTATCATAATAACCTTATTTTCTCTTCTCTGACCTTAGCACCCTCCAGTTCAAAGTGGGGTAAATATCCCAACCTTCTTCATGTCATTTTGCTCAGAGACCTTCTGTGGCTTTCACGTACCACATCATTGATCTCAGCATTGGCTGCCCATTAAAATGAGGAGTTTTGGGGGTTTTTGTTTTGTTTTTTTAATTAAGAATGCCTGTTCCCCTCATACAAATTAAACCTGAATTTCTGAGAGTGGGAACCTTGCGTCAATTTTTTTTTTTTTTTTTAAGCATCCCAGTCAACTCTGATGTGTAGCCAAGATTGAGAAGTACTAGTCTGCAGAAATTTTTTTTTGAAAAAGGAATTGCCTTAATCCAGCAGTTAAGACCTTATAGGATGGTGGTGCTCAACCCTGCCTGCACGTAAGACAATACTCAAGTGCAAGCCCCACCCTGAGGGATTCTGATTCAGTTGGTCTGAGATGGAGCCCAGGTATTGGTGTTTTTAGTAGTTCCTAAGATTTGCAATGTGCCAGATTGAGAACCACTGCTCTTGGATGACAAAGTCACAGGCTTACAGCCACCAAGCTGGTAGCATTAATGAGTAAAAAAGGCTAGCTGGGAACTGTGAAGGCTGGAGGGCACCACCCCTCCAGAAGGTGCAGGCAGCCCTCAGCTCTTACTGATGGCAAAACATGGCCACCACTTAGCAAGCCTGCTCTATGTACAGCCCCATCTCACTTCTCCAGTCAAATCTTAAGAGTACTTGAAAAATAAGCAAATATACTCTCTGTTTATGAGTATGTGTATATACACACTCCTCCAGCCAGGAATTAGGGAGTATGTTCATTCACCTTGCTTTTTCCCCAGCTCAGTGCTTTTGCTCCTGTTCTATTCCTTAACTTCAATGCTGTCCTTTCTCCTCCATATCTGTCTAAATCATCACCATCTTCTAAGGGTCAGTTCAGGTTTTCTCTGACCTGACAATGGAGAGCTGATGACTGAAGGAAACGGGTGTTTTGGGAGGGGCGTGTTCCCTTTTGTCTTATATAAACCACTCTCCTTGGGGCTCTATTTATCTTGCACATGCTTTGGAACTTAAATAAAACAAAGCTTTATATGGTTAAGCTTATTGGTGTTTTAGCTTTATGATTACCACCAGATAGTTTTATAAATGGATATTTATTACATTAAGAAATCTATCGGACTTCCCTGGTGGCGCAGTGGTTGAGAGTCCGCCTGCCGATGCAGGGGACACGGGCTCGTGCCCCGGTCTGGGAAGATCCCACATGCCGCCAAGCGGCTGGGCCCGTGAGCCATGGCTGGGCCTGCGCGTCCGGAGCCTGTGCTCCGCGCAGTGAGAGGCCTGCGTACCGCAAACAAACAACAAAAAAAGAAATCTACCATAGGGACTTCCCTGGTGGTCCAGTGGTTAAGATTCTGTGCTCCCAGTGCAGGGGTCATAGGTTCCATCCCTGGTCGGCAGACTAAGATCCCACATGCCGCATGGTGTGGCCAAACAAAATTTAAAAAAATTTAAAAAAAATGTTGAGCATTCTTTATATAATATAGTAGACAGATACTAGAAACTAAGAGTTCTTAACATGTGGATTAGTTAGGTAAGGATTAAAAAGCACAAAGACTGAATAAAAGGTATTTTTAATAGATAAAGTGAATAAGAGGTAAGGAAAAATAAAAACAGAATATCTCAAAATCTGATTTATGCTGGGGAAAGATGAGTCGATAGGAATGTCTTAGGTAAAATAACAGCAAAAGCAAGCCCCATTCATTCCTTAAGCTAAAATGTTTATGTGCAAGGCATTTATTTAAAAGATATATTACATACAAACTACTATGTATAAAATAAATAAGATACAAGGATGTAATGTACAGCACAGGGAATATAGCCAATATTTTATAATAACTTTCAATGGAGTGTCATCTATAAAAATGTTGACTCACTGTGTTGTACACCTGAAAGTAATATAATACTGTAAATCAACTATACTTGAATAAAAAAATAACAAAAATACATATTACAATAATATTGCCCTTTTAGATGAAAGAACTTAAATTTGTAATTTAGCCATTTGTAAAAGAGCCATGTTAAATGAACTTGAACTATAGTCCTAAGTAAAAGGAATCCAAGATATAACGATTCCCTCATTGATTTATTTAAACATTCAGTACATATTTACAAGGGGCAAGGAAGTTGGCATCCCCAGTGTCCACGTACACCAGGTTGTAATTTGTGAGCACAGACTGCCTGGTTCGAATCCCAGGTCTGCCCTTTACCACTGGGCCACTTTGGGAACTTGCAAAGCGTCAGTTTCTTAGTCTATAAATTATGTGGAAGAATGTTACCTACCTCACAGAGTTGTTGTGAGGAGGCAGTGATTTTATCCATCCAGTGGTCTTAGAATAGTTCCTGATCCATATAAGGGCTGTATAAGTTTATGCTCTTATTATTAATCTTTGCTTCCCAATAACTCAACTCTGTTACCTCAGGATTCTCTCAGTGGATTTATGATAATTCAGTAAAATTTAAGTTCTCCCTTCTTTCTCCTTCACGTAGCACTTAAGTTCTAAGGATGCTTAGGAACGCCAGGGGAGAAAGCTTGGTCTCAATGGGCACATGGCCACATTGGCATCCTTTGAAAGGAATATTGTCCTGTCTGGTTCTTGGTGATCACCTCACAGAGCTGGCGTCTAGTACGTTCAGTTCCCATCTGCCTGTGTGCACTGAGTTGTTCACCCTGTGTGCACTGCAGGGGCCTCTCAGTGTAACGCAGTGCCACCTGTGTCCCGCTGGCCGTCTGGAAACTTCTTTCTCTTACTCAGGGTTTTTGGAATTTTTGGTTGCTCTCCCATTCCACTTCTGGACCTCAGAAAACCCAGCAAATGTCCTTGTAGTCTTCCCGGACCCAGGCTGTTTATTTTCCTCAGTTGATCCCATGTCGTGCTGGCCACAGGAGCTGCTGCAAAGCTGCTGGTTTCTAGAGGAAAAGGCACAAGACCAGGGTCACTCTCCCAACAAACAGGCTCTCTGCCACCCTGTTTACCCCAGCTTTCAGCCCTGGAATCCACTCAACATTGTCTCTGTTCTCTCCAACTTGCCTCCCTTAGCCCATCCTTAGATTTTTGGGCTGGGGGAGCTGGGGGCTGGCAGTGTAGGGAGAGTGTTGAGAGAAACCTACTTAGTATTATTCTCCAAAATTATTGATTAGACCTCAGCCTCAGAATTTTGATGTGGAAATCAAGAATTCACCATTGTTTGCCTTCTCTCTGCATTTCTGCCTAATAACCCTACCTTAAGGGCAAAGACTAGAACATCCTTGTTGCGGGAGGGTGGGTGGTGGGGAGGAGCGGATTTGCAAAGTAGGAAATACCGAGGGAGGAAGCCTATTAAGCACATTGATTAATACTTCAAATATTATCCTTCTACACATGTATTGATAGGGCTTCTTTTGAGACCCCCTGCCTCAAGAGCTCCCAGATAATTGCATTACAACATAATAAGTGAAAACCCAAAAGAGGAAGCAACTAATTTTGCCTGGAAAATTCAGGCAACGCTTCACCGAGGAAGTAAGGATAATTGAAAGAGGAATTCCGTTAGACACAGCTCCTGGCCCACATGTGTTGCAAGGAAGAACACTGAACTAAACTGGATGTGAACTTGAACTCAGGGAGCCAGAAAGACTCAACCAGAACTGGCCATAGTGCTTTTCTTCTTGTGTCCATTTGTAAGTCTACATTGGGGCGAACGGTCTGGTGGACACGATCCCTCCATCCCTCCATCCCTTGTGTATGGGGCTGCCCCCAGGGCTAGAATGAAGTTGGTGGATAGCAGCTTGACACCCGCAGTCCTACCTGAGGTCCTAGAAAGCTCTGGTCTTCTCTTGTGTCAGAGCCCAGAACTTCTAAACTGGAGGCTATTTTATTTTACTTTACTTGCATATTATATTGTATTTTTTTCACGTATTTTTTAAATTAATTTTTATTGAAGTATAGTTGCTTTACAATGTTGTGTTAGTTTCTTGCTGTACAGCAAAGTGAATCAGTTATACATATACACATACCCACTCTTTTTAAGATTTCCTTCCCATTTATGTCACCACAGAGCACTGAGTAGAGTTCCCTGTACTATACAATAGGTTCTCATTAGTTATCTATTTTATACATAGCAGTGTATATATGTCAATCCCAGTCTCCCAATTCATCCCACACTCCCCTTCCCCCTTGGTAACCATAAGTTTGTTCTCTACATCTGTGACTTTATTTCTGCTTTGCAAATAAGTTCATTTCTACCATTTTTCTAGATTCCACGTATAAGCGATATCATACGATATTTGTTTTTCACTTTCTGGCTTATTTCACTCTGTGTGACAGTCTCTAGGTCCATATGCGTCTCTGCAAATGGCACTATTTCATTCCTTTTTATGTCTGAGTAGTATTCCATTGTATACATGCACCACATCTTCTTTATCCGTTCCTCTGTCGATGGACATTTAAGTTTCGAGGCCATTTTAAAAGCTTTACCTGTTGCAGACCTACTCCTTATTTTAGGAGCCGGCCTCCAGCCAATGTGAAATGGGTAAGTTTTTCCATAGCAGGCACGCCCTATCTTACTTTTGTGTGCTATTTACCCTCCTCCTAGCATGAGCCATTTAGCTCTCACCTAGGCATCCCAAATTTCCTTTTGTTTTTTGCTATTTCACACAATTCTAACCTTCCCTATGTGTTCTTCACATTTCAAAATCTCGTCTTCTTGACCTTCCTGCTTTAACCATCGAGTTTACATACTCTTAGTAATCTGTTTCAATATATTAATCCTCAAAGAATACAAAATACACACATATAATTTTAAATTAAATCCCACTAACGTGTACATACTTGCTAATATCTTGATGTCTTATCTCCTCAGGGATATTTGTGTTTTAAAGAGGTTACTTGTATACCTACTTCTCCAAAATGAAACACAAAAGGGAATTTTTGCTTATTCATCCAACCATCCAGCCATCAAATAATATTTAGTACCAACCTTCTGTGAACAGGTACTTTGTTAAAACTGTACAACCAAGATATGTCAAAGGCTCCAGGCTTAGGGAACTTCAGGCATTAACAGTCACAGATGAGCTTTGTGGACAATGGACTTTCCTTCTTATCTCTCAGATCACAGCACAGGGGAACAGGCTCTCTCCTTGACTGGAACTTAGACTCCTTGAGGGTTGGGTCTCCTGTTCTCTTTAGTCATACTTGCATCCCAGTGCCTTGTGTAAATTCTGTCTGGCACGCAGAGGTGCCTAGTTCGCCTTCATCGAATAAATTCCTGACTTCGGCGACAAGGATATTCTTCTCCTAAGGCCAAAAACTTACACTAGATGAGAGATTTTTTGTTGTTCTGAATTTTTATACTTTAAATAATACACTTGGACCCTAGAACCAACCACAGTGTTTTGTTATGTATCATTTTGAATATAAAGCTGGTCTGCTTGGCATTCTTCCTAAAGGTAATTGATATTCAAGTAAAGACAAGACCCCTTTATAACCTTTCCTTGGTGGGTTTTATATTGCAGGTCCAATTTACAGATGAAGACACCTAAGAGGCATTTATTACATATCTGTCCTGTAAATGCATCAAAGACATAAAACCACTGACTTCTTTCTTTGACTTGAATGGTTAAAATTGTCCATCATTTTAATACTTCTGAAATCTAAAATATACTAATATATAAGTTAACTTTTAAGTTTAAATAACTGTGAAAAAATATTAAAATGTAATCATATAAAGCCAAATTAGAATATTGAAGAAACTCTGTGCAAAAAATTGAAAAATTAATTCTTTAATTTTGATCTCAAATACATACTGCTCTCGAGAATATGGGTGAACTTTTTCCTAAATGAAAATATTGTCATAACTGAATATACACATACTACTGAATCTTTGGGTAAGTTCTCATTTGGAAAGTATGATACAGATTTCATTTTTAAAAAATGAAGTCCATAAAATCTGAGTCTAAAACAGAAGAAACAGGTTTTTTAATGTTACCTTTTTAAAAGATTACCTTTATTTTAGGATGTTCATGGGAAATTCAACTTCCAGTGCCATTCTAATACATAAAAAATGAATGTCAGGAAAAAAATTGTTTCATGTACCAGCCAATGTATTTCTGTAATCCTCCCAGAAAAGATGATTGTCAAACAGACTACTTCTTGCAAAAATGCCTTCTCTGTCTCATCTCTTACTTAGCACTTTATCCTCTGCTTCTCAAGACTGAACCAGGCTCAGGAAACCCTTAGCACCAGCAGCCCACAAGCCCTGTTGACGTTTTGTAAAGGAGGAATTTTGGTCTTGCACTCACAGCACACTCTTCACCTTGGAGGAGCGCCTTCTGCCAGCTGTCCCTGAGAATCAGAGGATATCCTCCATTTCACTTCCACCTGTCCGCCTTTTTGATCCTCATTATTTTTGGCAGCTTCTCCATCTATTGTGTGGTTCGGGGGGCTGATGTCTTATTGTTGTGGAAGATTACATTTGCACTCTATTTCCAGTTCTCCTTGTTGCCTTTGGGTAATGTCCAAGTGGAGAAGGGGGGGAATGACAATTGACTCCCCTGATCTCAGTTGTAATTATTTAGGAAAGTGATTTGATATGATGTTATAATAGTTCTTGGAAGGAATGATGAGCATCTGAACTATATCAAGAAAGGAGAGGGCTTCCCTGGTGGCACAGTGGTTGAGAGTCCGCCTGCCGATGCAGGGGACACGGGTTCGTGCCCCGGTCCGGGAAGATCCCACATGCCGTGGAGCGGCTGGGCCCGTGAGCCATGGCCGCTGAGCCTGCGCGTCCGGAGCCTGTGCTCCGCAACGGGAGAGGCCACAACAGTGAGAGGCCCACGTACTGGAAAAAAAAAAAAAAAAAAAAAGAAAGGAGAAACATACTTGGGTGGTAATAAGGAGTTGGTTCGGGAATTGATTGTTGACATGAGGGTGTCTGGGCTAATTGTGGATTGGGTGATGAGACTAATGGTGGCACTTGACAGAATTAGCGATACAGTCTGAGAAGAAAAATTCATTTAAGGACATGTGTGCCTTTATACACAAACGCAAGCTGCTTTAAATCACGTTTGTAACTCTATGAAAAGCTCAATAATGGCACATTCCACTTATACTATAAATTAACTGATTGTAAAGTATAGCAAACTTTATTTTTTGCCCAATTATGGTGGCTATCAAACTCAATAGAATATTCTTAAATTCCCAGTTCTGTAAATGAAGAATAAAACAATGATGATTACAATAATTATTATTACAATCATTATAACAACCACCATCCTTTATAGTGTATTTTCTGTTTGCCAGGCACCGAAAATTGTTTCATATACATCATCTCAGTTAATCCCCTCAACAGCTCTTTGAACTGAGTGTTATTAGCCAGATTGTTACAGATGAGGAAATTAAATCTCAGACAGGTTTAGTAATTTGCCCTGGATTACAGCTACTAAATGTCAGAACTAGGATTTTATCCCTCCTTTCGCTAGGCTGTATCATCCATGTAAACTTAAACAATTTTACATCATTTATTCTGATAAAACACATCATTAGAACTATAGTTATAGACGAATTGATTACTATTAGCTTTCAATAAGCATCTTCTTTTTTGGGGGGTTTACATACACCTCTAAAGCAAACTATTTAGTCAAAAAGATCTCTCACCAAATACACTATCTAACATACTCGACTCTTCTTTGTTATCCATTCTTTACCAGAAATAAATTTTCCTGATACCTCCTAGTAATAAGTAGATTTAATTAATTAAGACTTTGGTTCATGAGGCTTCTCATTCTGAAGAACCATTTCTTGAGCATTATAGTTAATTTATAGCATGCAATGCTATTACAATATTCAGAATCTTTTATCCTTTTCCATATGAATGATTAGTCTATCTTTGGTACCTAATGTGAGTAGTTCTTAATACCTTTAAATAATAAGCCAAAAAGACTGGGTAATGAAATTTGGGGATGAACTTTTTTCTTTTATGTTATTGTGAAAGGGACTAAGTAGAATAATACAGATTTATTTCATTTACGAGAATGTAGGAGAAGAGAGGAGATACATAATTAATACTGTTTATAAAATGAAAAAATGCAACATATGTAGTAACAAGAACACGTCATTTTGAGCAGGTCTTTATAGAACAGACATCCCATACTGTGTTCCTCCTTTTCCACAGTCATTGCCATGACAATCTGGTATGCTTAGCAGTTGCTGCTTAGTAAGGGAGATGTCTCTTCTAGGAGATCTCTGTGTCAGCCAAAAAAACACAGCAGTCTCATTTGGGTCTAGAAATAAGATGAAATACATAAAATGAACAGAATTCTAGCATTTTTCTTCCCATTGAAAGGATTTTTTATGAGTCACTCTGCCCATTTCTACTTTAACATTTTTTTAAATCAGAAGGAAGTTTTGGAGCAGAATTTTCTCTTCAAATTAAGATTCTTTCCCATATGATTGAAGACCTTGTCATTTCTAGATGTGACAAAATGTCCACAACTGAATATGAAAACCTGTTATTAAGAATTGAAATTCATTTGGATGAAAGGCATCTAATAATCCAGGCCATGTTTAATTGTCCATTAAAAAAAAAAAACATGATCCTTCATGTCATTTCATAGACCTATCCTACTGTAATCTAAAAAATATAACCGTCTCTATTCAGCCACGACAGAGCTATTATTCACTCACTCCAAAATCATATTTTGAGTGCCCACCAACTTCTGGAGTCAAAGGATTTCACTGTTGTGGTAGGGATTTCAGATGAATTATAAGAGGACAACATACAAATAAATATGAAATAATGTAAAAGAACACATTCATGGAATCATCGGTAACTTGAGAATGTTCTTGCAGGGATTCAGAGTGAGATGGGATCTCACAGGGATGACTACTAGTAACAATAAACTCAAAGTTAGTGAAAGAGGCAATGGGCAAAGAGTGGCCGAGAGGAGGGGAGAATGTGTCCCAGACTCAGGAATTATAGACACAAGAGCTGTGGATGGAAAACAGCACAGAGACAGGAAGAGGATGAGAATGAATATGAGTATCAACACTCATTTGAGGGAATGAGTTGATTGAAATATTTGAATGTTGGATAGGGTGGCTTAATTTCAATTTAGTGGGTTTTTAGTATGCATTTCAGAGAAGAAATATGTAAGGAAAATCACATAGAAGAGGATAATGTAAGAGTTTTTCTGGAAGCTGAATTGGCAGAGGGAGAGTCTGAAGCTCAGTGGTGTTGTCAGGGTATGAGGGGATAACATTGTACTATAGAAATGGAAATTATCAAGCAATCTTAAATTATGTAGGAGAAAATAGTAAGGCTGGTAATGAGTTTATTAGCAGGACAACTTAGAAGCAGCCTCCTTGTGTTCAGAATGTGTCAGGCTTGAGTCCTGGAATATTGGGAGGATGAGGATGTGTCGGTACCAGAGAGGAGCTAGGTCATTAATGCTGTGTTCGACAATGCACCAGCTTAGTTTTTAAGTATTATAGATGAGTTGTCATTGGAAGAGCCGAGTGAAGACTCTGTGTATTCACCTCATTATATAAATAGTAAAAAAATAATTTATAATAGGTGGGGATAAAAAGATTAGATTCATGAGAGGTGAGCTAGATTTGGAGTGTCAGTTCAGAATAATAACTTTTTAAACTGTATGCCAGGCCTAATTCTACACATGGAGAATACAGGGTAAACAAAGGCATGAGCTCTGCCCTCATGGAACTTACAACATAGAGTGAGTAGGTAACACTTTGAAAGTGGGATAGTTCCAAAAGGCAGGTAAACATTGTAGGACAGGGGAAATAGATCTTTGTTAGAGATTTGAGATGGCTACATTTGCAGGGTAGGAGGATAAAACAAGAATGAATAAGGATTCTACAAAAGAGAAATCTGAATGTTATAAAAAGAACCAGATGTCACTTTAAGTATTGTTTGAAACATCAGTAAGTTGGAACCAACTTAAATGTCCAGTAGTAGGAGGATTTACTTTAAATTATGAAATATTAGGTAAACATTGTTAAATGAGATATCTATATGCACTGATGTAGATAGATGTCTATGATGTATTTAATGAAAGTGGAAAGTGCAGAATGACTGATCATGATCTCGTATTTATAAAGTAAGGAAAGTGTATAAAAATACGCTCACACAAATATATATTTGTGCATGTGCATAGAAATAGATCAGGAAGCCTACTCACCAAACAGTTGTTAGTAGTGGTTACATATGAGGAGTAGAATCAGGAAGGGTAAGAAATAGGGGCTTTCAGTGCATACTTCATATATTTCAGAATTATTTTTATTTTATTACATTGAGCATGCATTTTCTTCATTGAAATTTGTATTGGAATCATTGTAGATTCACATACAGTTGTAAGAAATCGTACAGAGTCCCCTCCTGGAACGGCGATGTTACAAAATGTTGAGTCTTCTGTTCCTGTCCCACAGGTCCCTGAGGTTCGGTTCTTTCTTATTTTATATTTTTGTCTATTTTCTCTCTTGTTCACAGTGAGTAAATTCTGTTCACCTCAAGAACACTGATTCTATTCTCTGCAGTATCCTTTCTACTATTGAGCCCATCCAGTGAGTTTTTAAATTTCTATTCTTGTATTCTCGGTACTGTTATTTCCATCTGACAGATGCTGAGATTAAGCACGGGAAAACCTGACTGTAAGCTTCCTGGCAGTCAGGGTAAAACAGGAAACAAAAATCATGCATCTTCCTATACGAGAAGTAAAAACACAACAATTCTCAGTGATGTCAAAGAATTTCCTAGGCTTCTCCCTTAGACAATTTCTCACTCTAGGAGATGGACTACAGGAGTAGCTCTCAGGATAACCAGCAAGCAGTTTTGAATGTATTTTCTACACATCTCTTGGAGGGAAATGTTATAATACAAAAGAAAATCTAAATGATTTGTCAGTTTCCAGTTACAGCCCAGATCATGACACTTGACAAGGAGAAACTTTATTACAGAGGGAAACAGAAGGATTTAGTAATGAACTGGGGAAAGAGCTCAGTTCATAGAGCCTCCCAGGTCTGAGAAGTAATTACATACATTGTGATGCTTTAAAAGTATGTGCAACAGTAGCTGCTGCCTAAGTAACATCCTAAGAGTGGGGAAGACCCCATTCATCTTAATTGAGACACTTCGTGGCCTACCAGTTATTTGAGTCATGGATTTCTATTGGCTTCCTGGCGAAAGTTGTAGCGAAAGAGCTCATTGACAAATTAGAGAGCTGAGTGAGATTACTGTATACAATATCTGGGAAGAGTGGGAATCATTGTTGAAGAGAAACAACCTGGGGGGTCTAAGCTTTTAGCAGTGGGGATATTTAAAAGGAGATCATGTTGTGAGACCTAGTGGGAAAAATGATTCATTGAATATCGTTTTTACTGGGTGGCCTGCTGGATGAAATGAGTGGGAAGATGTAATTGGTCATTAGGTCATTAGATTGTAGTCTAAATATACTATTTGGAAACTAAGCAAGGATTGCTTCTAAGAAAGCAGAAGATGGTCAGTGGTGTCAAATGTAGGAGAAAATACAACAAGATGAGAATGAAGGGGGGCATAGGTGAGAATTAGTATTGTTAGAGAGCATTTTCATCCAACAGAATTAAAGAGTGGGAGGAAAGTTGTAGGAAAGATACAGGAGGTAAGAAAGGAGGGATATAGCTAATATTCTAAGATGAAAGGATCTATGAAAAGTCACCTAGAAATAGTATATTATTGGAACTATTGTCATTGATAAATGGTGTCAGGTAAAAAGGATAACTTAAAAGTGCCTAAGACGTACATGAAGAAATTGTGGAGGAGGGGATAAGATCACAGGCTTTAGGAAGGAAACTGACCATGAGAACACAGATTTCTCAAAGAGACAAGGTAGAAGATCTAGAGCTCTAATGGACTTTGAATTTGGAAAGGCAGACATCTCTCCCTCTGCTATTAAAAGGAAAGATGAGAATATGAATGTGCAGATGGCATGAAACACTGATATGCATAAATTAGAATTTTATTTTTCTATGACTTAATTTCTGTGCAATGGCCCATTTCAATATGGTGATGGAAAGCTCAAGCCGTTCAAGATTCTCTGTCTTCCATTTTCCTGGTCCTCATTCCTCCCAGGCCACTGCTGAGGGATCCTTTGCTTTTATCCGTCTGCCAGCAGCCCTGTGACTCTTCCATGACACTCAAGGAAACCATGTTTCCACATTTATGCCTACCATGTCTCGGGAATCTCTCACGAATGTCCCTAGTACTGTGTGCCCAGATACATACCCTCAGACATTCACTCTCTGGGGTCATGCTTCTTCCTCGGCTTCTAACCCAGGAAGTGTAGTTCGTGGCCTCAGGGACTCTCACAGTTCTGTTTTCCTCAACTCTCCCCCATCAGTCCCCCTTGTTTCTTGTCTAGAGGTAGAACAGTGACACGTTGTGGGAGGGTGTATGCTACTGTCACATAGCATTTTGCTTAAGTACTTGTACCTATCTGAAGTCCTTACCATTTCTACAAGGGCTTTTGCTTCTGTGACCAACAAAGAAGACTGCCTCTTTTTTTGGTAGAGGTTGGGGGGCTTTTCCCTTGTCTCAAGCCTTCCTTGAAGCAATGAACATAAAACATCTTAGTTTCTTGAATGTGTTCAGGTGGAAGGGAAATGGAATAAATTGGTTAACATTTCTAAAATATTAAAATACCACAAATACCAAAGATGAAGCGAATGAGAGTTTATTGTGTATCTGTAGGGTGCCAGGCATTTCTTCATCCCTAACAACTAGCATTTTATTTTATTTATTTATTTTTTTAATTGGGGTATAGTTGTTTTACAATGTTGTGTTAGTTTCTGCTGTACAGCAAAGTGAAGCAGAGTTCCCTGTGCTATACAGCAGGTTCTCATTAGTTATCTATTTTATACATATTAGTTAGTGTATATATGTCTAACAACTAACATTTTAAATGTAGGTGTTATCATTACCCCATTCTAACGGTGAAGAAGCTGAGGCTATGTGAGGTTATATAACATACAAAGAGTCATACTGCTGATCAGTGGCAGAGCCACTTGTCTCTGAACTGTACCCTTCACTCTCTCTCTGAAAGTAAAGTTGAAGGGCAGAATGCAGTATGAGCAACATTCAGAGAAAGCCACAGTGGGTATTCTTGGTTTTAGTCACCTGTAAGGAAATGATGGTGGGGAGGGCTGGTGGAGTTACAGAAAGACAGGCACTGGTAGTATCAGATGGAGGAGAGGCTGAGAAGTTGATGGCTCATAAGACTATGGGTTGAGTTCTATTTGAAGCACCATTTTAAAAGCAGAAGCAGCACCTGTGGCAGGAAACCCAAACTGATAATTGTTGTCAGGCATATAGAGGGAAGTGAAGAGTTTATGGTCCTAGAAAGGATGATAGAGAAGTAAGTGATCATAACGACTAACACAAGCTGGTAAATAGAAGCCTTATGTTTTGGAATAAAGAACACATCACTGAATTTGGAAGTAACACGGTACTTCATAATGAGGCAGCAAAGGTGGAGGTTAGCAGGGTATCAGAAAAGGTGAAGAAATTTGAAACCATGGTGTTGAGAGATCGTATAATTCCATATCACTTCCTGTTATTCTTATTGCCATCTCTTATCCAATGGGTTTTAACCTCAAGTAGCAATCTAAGAAATGTCCATCACTTGACGGTCTGGAAACAAAACCATGGACTGAAGGTACCAGCTCTCTTTTTCTTCTCATTATATGTAGGAAGAAAGAAATGGAAAAGTCGAAGACTGTACAGAAGAAAGAATATGACTTTAGAGTGATGAGACCTGATTTCAAATACAAACTCAGTCTCTTCTGTGTGATCTTAAATGAAAGAATAGTTATATTTCTATGACCACTTGGTTGAGAGGCTTAATTAAGATGATGATTAGGTGCCTAGTGTGGGGTCCTGCACATAGCAGGAGCTCTATAAATGTAATTTATTTTTCCTACACCTTTATTCATTCAACAAATATTTTTAGAGCAGCTAATTTTATGCCACAGATAATGTATTAGTCAGCATAGGCCACCTTATGCTGTAGTAATAAAGACCCCCTAATCTCAGTTGCTTAAACACAACAGAAGTTTAATTCTCTCACCAACTCAAAGTCTGCTGCATGTTTAGATGGCTTTATCGGGCAACTCTTCTCCATGTAGCAGTCCAGACCACTTCACTCTTTTAACCTAACCATCTTAATACAAGACCTCTGCAAGGATCACTACAACAGAGAAAGTGCTGTCCAGAACTGCTCTTAGAAATTTCTACCTGGAAGTGACACACATCAATCAGCTTGCAATCCATTGGTCAGAACTAGTCCTGTGGCCTCTCCTACTTCAAGGGGATGAACGTGGAGTCTTTCGTGTGCCCAGAAAAAAAGAAGAACCGAATATTGATGAACACAAGGAATGTCTTCCACTCGCAAGGCACTGGGTACTTAGTAGTGAATAAAGCAGGCATCATTTATCTTTCCCTCATGGACCTCTCAATCCAGAGTGACATGCTGCTGGGAAAGTTACGGCATCTGAAAAGAGCCAGGTTTCTGCCCAGGCAAGGCAAGGAACTAGATCAAAGTGATTGCATTCAATAAGTATAAAGTTATGTGGGAAAACAGGAAAGGATAACAGTTGAGTATAAGTGACAAGTATGGAGAAACTTAGCAATCCTCAATAAATATTTACTGAATGAATGTTAAGTGAGGAATAAGAAGAAATTTAGCTCTAAAAAACTAAACGGGAAAGGCGACAGAGAGAGAACAGATACAGGAAGAAAAAACACATGGAAACAGTTTATGCTTTTCAAATGTTCTGAATAATATTTGGGAATAAAAGCTGTTCTTGCTATATCTGCTGCTTCCAGTAAGCCTGAAATATTCTGCTCTGGTCTCTTCTGCCATAGTTGGGCTGCACAGGAATGAGTTCCCAGCCAGACTGTTTCATTCTTACCTAGTCAAGAATGTGGGAATTGTTGGGAGACTTGGACTCTGACTCATCTTCTAGAATGTTTTATGACGAATCAAGTTTGCTTGATGGGCAGCTGTCAAATCTAGAAGTGTCACAGGAAATGAGGAATTATGCCACTATAAATACTAAAAATGCTACAGAGTTAAGCAAAAATCCTTATGAATACAATTTTATGGCAGAATGTTAGAGGTGGTTCCTTAAAGCATTAAAATGATTGACATAAAAAATATTTATTAAAGGAATGATAGAAAACATGTAAAAAAAAAAGAAAAGAGAAACATTTATAATGTAGCCCCTACAGATAAACCCTGTTAACATTTTGGTATAGTTCACCCCAACCTTTTTTCTAGGCACATACATCCATTTGTCTTACAAAAATAGATCATAAAATACGTATTGCTCTGTCACCTCCCTTTTACTTAACAGTATTTCTTGAATATATTTCCATGCCAAAAATATACTTCTACAAAATTATTTCATGGCTGCAGGGTATTGTATCATATGTATGTATCAAAGTATATTTCTTTATCATCCCATTACATTGTTTACAGATGGTTGCTATTATAAACAATGCTGTTATGAACATACTCTGGCTGAATTTCTGTGCACCTCTTTAATTATTTCATAGGGTAACTTTTCTAAATTGGAATTACTGTGGAAAAAGTTATATACAATTTAAGGCTTATTGTGTACATTACCAAATTGCCCTCTAAACTATTGTTGCAATTTACATCCCTACCAGAATCGATGAGAGCAGAAGAAGAGAGTTTAGGAGCCCGTAAGTCTACAAATGTGGTTATAAAGAATTGACAATAACATTAAATGTGTGTTTAATCCTGATAGCTGTTGACAAAAAGGGGCACTCGATATGTTATTTTTATTTTTTAATTTTTATTTATTTATTTATTTTTGGCTACGTTGGGTCTTCATTGCTGCACGTGGGCTCTCTAGTTGCAGCGCTTGGGGGCTACTCTTCTTGCAGTGCGTGGGCTTCCCATTGCGGTGGCTTCTCTTGTTTCAGAGCCCAGGCTCTAAGCGCGAGGGCTTCAGTAGTGTGGCACGTGGGCTCAGTAGTTGTGGCTCGCGGGCTCTAGAGCACAGGCTCGGTAGTTGTGGCACACGGGCTTAGTTGCTCCGCGGCATGTAGGATCTTCCCAGACCAGCGTTCGAACCTGTGTCCCCTGCATTGGCAGGCAGAATCTTAACCACTGCGCCATCAGGGAAGCCCAATATGTTATTTTAAAATACCTCATCCTGTGTTTCATGCTTCATTCTAAAATCATAAGTATGAGAACTTCACATTAGATTTCTTAGAAAGGAATTTAAGACAGATTCACATTCTCTGCTAAATGGGTCCATTAATATTATGGGCGCTAGGATAAGTCCATGGATGATCCATTGGATATCTGCAATGAGTCCCTCTCTTGACAAAATATATTGAGCTCTGTCATTGCTATATCCGTGCCTTGATATATGGCTGGGCTGGATATCTGTGCACATCTTTAATGATTCTCTGAATAGTAGGCAATTTCCCATTTGTCTAAAGAGAAAACCGAGAAAAGTTTTCAGCTAAATTGACTATGTAAACTTTGAGGGGCATGGATGAACTGGCCAAGTGTCTACTTATAATATGTAATCTACTAATTTAGACATAGATAATACTTTAAAGCATATATCACGTAGAATATTTTTAGAGGTATTGCTCTTTTCTCAACCTTATAGTTTATGATGTAGTTTTAGTCTAACTCCCCCTCCCATGCATTCTTTTTTTTTTTTTTTTTTTTTTGCGATACACGGGCCTCTCACCGTTGTGGCCTCTCCCGTTGCGGAGCACAGGCTCCGGACGCACAGGATCAGCGGCCATGGCTCACGGGCCCAGCCGCTCCGCAGCATGTGGGATCCTCCCGGACCAGGGCACGAACCCGTGTCCCCTGCATCGGCAGGCGGACTCTCAACCACTGCGCCACCAGGGAAGCCCTCCCATGCATTCTTGACACCAGAATGGTACCACCTTTTCAGGCAGCTGGCATGTTTCTGCCACCTGTCATCTGGAATTCAGTCTAAGCGGTTTGGGGTTCAAGATTGTGAAACCGTATGATGCCATCACTGAAAATCTTTTCTCTGGCTATAAAAACCCACTTACTACTCATAGTCTTCAGTAACCACTTACTCTATTACTTTTTTTAGTGATCTTTAAAATACTTGTTTTCAAAAACACTTTGAATTTTTAGGTCATGTCTCCCAAAATAATTACTAACTCAGTATTAAATCCCTTGGCTTCTGTTTTTACCGGTCCCATCAAGCGAATGACTGCTAAAACTACCCAAAATTCTCATCAGTTGGCGTCTCAAGTTAATGCTATTTCCCTAAACTGTACTTTGTTCAAAATAAAGTAATTGAGAGAGTGCCTGGTATTATGAGAGACTTTATAAGGACTTTAGATAAGATGCCTCTTTTTCTGAGGGATAATTATATGGAAGAAGAATCTCACCTTACATTCATCCATATATTATAGTTTAAACAAAAAGAGAGGGGATTCATGCAAATCTCTTTTGTGTTCTTATGCAAAGTGACTATTGAATATGAGAGCTTTTGTCCACCTATAAAAAATATCTTAAGACTATAGTAGGATTGTCATGCATTTATCTTGTATAGAAACACTGAAAATATAGGTTCATGAAGCCTGCTGCTTTGAAAATATTCACATTGGAATCTTTTAAGAACTACAGCTTCTACCCAATTAAACCTCCTTCCAAGCCCAAACCACATCTACTTTTACTTTAATACAAAACAAACCAACCAACCAACAAACAAGCAGCAGGAAATATTTAGAATAGATATTCTCTCAGGGGCCCATAGCCAAAATTTTTGGAACTCAAAATGAAAAATTTAGAGAATTGAGTGGCTAGATTTCCCTGTAGTGTTACTCCCTCCTTAAAGTATATTATGTTATATTGTTTCCATTCTTTTCATCTACGTATTTCCAAGAGATTCAGAGTAAAATAACATATATTACAGGTCAGGTGGCAGCTGTTTGATTGATATGGTTGAAGATAACATATGGTGTATTCTTTACTTTAAACTGTTTTGAGTCTTTTTTCTTGCCCACAGCAGTAGTATATGTGAGAATTACCCCAGAGCTTCCCAATGGTACATGTGTGTAATACCCATCATCTTAAAAAGCAATGAACATTTTGCCACTGCATTCTTTATTATTTGAAGCAAATCAAACTGAGAGCTTAAAATAAATTGTTACAGAACTCTAATTCTATAAGATCTTACAATTCCAGGAGATTATACATGCCGTTTTAAAATGTTAATCAGAAGATGCATTTGTTTTAATTCTTGATACTGAAAATATTGACTGAATTGTGAATTAACACATTTAGGGTTGCAGATGTCATTTTTCATGAGATTTCCTGAATGATATAATTTTCATATTTCATATAGCAGTTTGATCAATTTACAGATTTATTTTACATAATTAGTTGGTAAATGAGAAATTCAATTGCTGATATATAACTATTTCTCTGAAATATAGAAAATAAGCTTAAATTCTGAATTATAAATGAAAAAACAAATATTTTGAAGACATCTGGTCCACATCTGTCTGAAATAAGATAATTTAAAACAGTGTAATTAAATGCAAGAAATACTGAAATATTCACACCTTAGAATGTAAAAAATAAGTCATTCCATTTTAGTGTGATTTCTTGAATTGGTGATTTTTTTTAAATTTTAGTGTCCTTTAACCTCTTATTCTGTCATTACAAAGAAGACTGACAAGCTAAACAAACAAAAATAATCCATGTTTTTCAAAGCTTCTACTAAATGAAAGAATTATCTTTATTACTATTCTTTTATGCATTGACTAACCTCCACTCCTAAGTTAATACTCAGCGGACTTAGACTCAGGCCTACCCCCTTTTGATGTATTTATAATTCTCCATTCAATTATTAAAAATAAGAGATTAGTGAGAGAGTCTGTAATCTCACTCCCTAAACTGTGTGTTCCTTGTGGACACAAAGAGGCTCAGTAAATGTGAGAGAGAGGTACTCAGACTCATGGAAATGAAAAGCATCTTTGGTACATTCTCATGATCAGTAGAGAATCGTCCTTTGAAGACTGGTCTTTTCTTTTGTTAAAAACCTGTGTTAAGTGGAAAATTAACCATTTTAGGAGAAAGGAAAATAAGCTAGACTTTCTATAGTCTAACCAAAAAATGTGAAAAAAACAGATTCTCCTTTAATAAAAGGCTGCAGAGCCTTGAGACTTCAATAGGACTGGGTTTTGATCCATGATAGAGAAATTAGATTCATGAAAACACTCAATACTAATGCTACAGTATAAGGGTGAGGGAAGATCTCAGCGTGGATGCCAGAGGCTCTCCTAACTAACGGTAGACCATGAGAGGAATTGATACTATGAGAAGTGAAAACACTTTTCCTAACACATACCTTAAGATATCACAAGTTTTGTTTCGTGTTTTTATTTCCAGGGAGCATGATAAAGATCCAGAGAGTTTTTTTAAGGTATTGATGCATCTTAAGGACTTAGGACTCAATTTCCACGTATCTGTCCTTGGAGAAACCTTCACAGATGTCCCAGGTATTTCTTTTGAATTTTCTTGTGTGTATTTTTATAGATGACATAAGCTGTACAACTTAAGTATTAATTTCCATGTTTCCCTTTGTTAGAATAATCAAGATGAGCACCGTTAACCAAAAGGTTATACGATGGCATTAAAGTGTGATTCAATTAAAAAAATACTTAAGTAAGCATTCTTTGATTTAAGTTGAGAACGTGAAGTCATCTCTTTTATCAAATATAGTTTATACAATGCATCCTGATGTAAATAACATATATTGCCTTAGGCATCTTAACACTTAAGGAAAGTGGGAATTTGTAATTGGATATACACCCTCTCACCTCTGGTGCACTGGTTTGATTCCTACTCACATTGGTAATGGCTGAAATATACTACCATCTGTTAGGTGGCCTGTGTAAAGCATTTTGGCATCAAACTTGTAATGTGGAGTAGACACATATCATAGTTGTCATTGGTCCATGCCTTTTTTATTGAACTTGAGAAAACAAACAAAAATCCAAAGCTGATAGCAGCAGGTCTTCTCATCCTTAATGCCACATGGAGCCTGTTTCAAGCCATTTCCTTCACCCTGCATCCTCACTGGGCATGTTTGGGTCAGTAAGATGAGCACCACCGTCCTAAGCACTTAGGTGTTCATATTTTTTAAGCTTTGGGTATTCAGCTTTTTTTGTAAACTCCAAGTATACAGACAAGAAAAGTTCAGAAATGGCCTCTGTCATCATGCTTTATGACTCTTAAGGACCACTTAAAGTTTACCCTCACTTAGCAAGTACTTTTTGATTCTGGTACAACACAAGGAAGTACACCCAGCTTGTACCTCAGTAGCTTCATCTGATGTGGCTCATCCTCTGCCCCCTGCACTTACAGACACCAAACTTTTCTCAGTTCCTCTAAGATTCCAGCCTTCTTTAAACCTTTGCACATTTGCCTATTTGTATTTTATTCATTCGCTCTCAGCTCAAGGGCATTTTCTTTCAATGTGAAGCTTTGCAATGGTCTCATGGCACCCTATACTTTTACCTCATGGTGCCTCCCTCAGTTTCTAATCATATAATTTTGTGTAATTTGTTATCTCACTCCCCCCCCCCCACACACACACACATACACATAAACATTAGAATGTGGGTGCTGGGAGGACAAAGATTATGACTATCTTGTTCATCACAGTACCTCAGAGCCTAGTGCAGTGCCTGGTACAAGGCTGGAACTCAATAAATATTTGTTCAATAAACAGATAAAAATGTAAACTCCCTGCCCTCAAGCAGTTTATAGTTTTCTTGAAGAGGGAACACTTTTGCATAAGGACGGGAAACAGAGGGAAACACAGGATAATGTAATTATATATTAGTACTGACACATGTGACTTAGAGTAGAATGTTAATTTAAGAGCTAGAACTTGAATAGCCAAAGGATTAGGATATTCCAAAAGGGGAAACAACATGGCCAAAGCATAGAGAAGCAAGTATTTTAGATATTGTACTTAAATGAGAGAACAATTTCAGTGATTAGTGCTATGAGGTCACTAAGTAGAATAGAAGATTCTGCATGCAAAACTTAATAAGCAAGTAATACATGGGCAGGGTAGGGCCAAAGTACGAAGGATGAGCAAAGTAGATTAGGTAAAGGTAAAAAATAGGGAGCCTCGATCTTGAACTGGAAAGAAATATGATAAAGCATGTATTTTAGGAAGATTTACCTTGCAGTGATATGTAGGCAGAACTGCAGTGAGACTCTGCAGCGGTCATCCAAGTGTGATTCTGTGAGGTGGTGGAAGAGAGATTAGTGAGAGGGCTGTAGGAGAGAGACATTCTCAAGGAAAACACAGAAAAGAATTTGATAGATGGATGGCTGTCAAGAAAGAAGGAAGAAAAAATCAGCTCATTTACAAAGCTAGTGAGTTCAATTTTGTTTGTGCCAGTTTTGAGGTGTTTGTGGATGAACTGAGGAAAGAGGCTGGAGGATATCCCTAAGCAGAAGGCTTTGTAGCCAGCTTTACTGTTGGATAATTTTAAGCCACCACTACAAAGAAGACTAGGTTCTTACTCAAAGGGCCATGTCCTTGGGATCACAGCTCTCCCTTCCCACACGTTAACACTGAGCTATTTAGATCAGCACTGGGGATTGAAAGTGGATTGGGGAGCAATTAGGGGCCCAAGAACTGAGTGCTCAGTAATTACAGGCTCAATCTTTTACTCACTTTGGTTCGACCTCAACACATACTTACTGAGCACTGTGGAAGGGGGATTTCACAGTGTACAGGACTCAGTCTGCACCTCAGAGAGCCCTGCGTTGGGGAGACACTTACATATAATTGACAGGTACCTAGGATGCTGTGGGACCATTAGGGAATGCTGTGGAAGACCATAGGAAGGGTCATATTACCTACGTACACACTTCTGTTACTCCCAGTCCCAACTGGAGCTCCTTTCTGCCCTTGCCTCTGGCCCATCTCTGTCACGTCAAATGTGAATGAATTCTCTTTAAGGCTACAGAACTTCACCTTGCACATAGGAGGAGCCCAAGTTGTTGGCTGGATGACTGAGCCTGGGAGATTTCCAGGTTGTGCTCCTAGAAGGCCACCTTGCTAGTCTTTACTCCAAAGGTTTCTTCACAGGCAGTTTTGTGTAACTTCTGCCATTTGTATCACTGTCCTAGTTTGACAAACACTAATATAGCACTTGCTGTATTTCAGGCATTGTTCTAAGCCATTTATAAATGTTAACTCTTCTTAACAGTCTCATTCAGTATTATTGTCTCCATTTTTCTTAGGTGGGGAAACTGAGGCACAGAGAAATTAAGTGAGGTCACATAACTATCAATACATAATACTTTTAACCACTATGCTGTGCTACCTTTCCATTTTCTTGTTTTCTGACCCAACTGCTTCTCTGAGTTTAAACATTAATTTTTTTTCCCCACCTCACCATCCAGCACTTCATGCAAAGGGTTACCTAGCAGGGATACATTTCTTTGCCTGTTGTCTCTTCTAGGTGCTCCACTAGCATATCTAAAACCCATACCCTAAAACCAACTTATACACTGTGCAGTATCAGCCAGAAGGATAACTCTGAACACTGTTAACATTTGTGAGGAAGTGGTTTTCTTTTAAATAATTGTAATAATAATCATTATTATCCTGTTAATTGCTATTATTTATTGAAAGTTTGCTTCTTGCTTGGTCCTTTGCCAGGTTATTTCATATACTGCTCATGATAATCCCAAAGGCGTAGGTGTTATTATCCCATTTGATAGATGGAAAAACTGAGACTTTGAAGTCTTGAGTCACTTTGATTACACTCCTTATGAGTCAAGTTTTGCTCTTTCACATACAAGCCTAGATGTATTGGAAAACCAAGAAAGGTTTAATACATGACGGCAGGACCATTAAAATACTCTTATTTTTTTCCCTTGAGGTAAGATTTATACATATAACATTGTATAAATTTAAGGTGTACAATGTGATAACTTGATACATTTACATATTGCAATATGATTACCAGTGTAGCTCTAGCTAAGGTCTCTCTCACATCACATAATTATTTCTTTTTCACAGTGAGAACATGTAAGATCTAGTCTCTTAGCAATTTTAAAGTATATAATACAGTACTGTTGACTGTAATCACTATGCTATATTTTTGATCTCCAGGACTTATTCTTACTCTAGTTGCAAGTTTGTACATTAATTACTCTATAACCAACTTCTTTCTCCTTCCCTCTACACAGAACTGGTAGGGAAAGGTAGCATATCTGAGTGATGGCATTAGTGCTAGTGAGTTTTACTGCCCTTTTTTTTTTTTTTTTTTTTTTGCGGTACGCGGGCCTCTCACTGCTGTGGCCTCTCCCGTTGCGGAGCACAGGCTCCGGACGCGCAGGCTCAGCGGCCATGGCTCACAGGCTCAGCCGCTCCGCGGCATGTGGGATCCTCCCAGACCGGGGCACGAACCCGTGTCCCCTGCATCAGCAGGTGGACTCTCAACCACTGCGCCACCAGGGAAGCCCATTACTGCCCTTTTTGATGAAGCAGACAATCTCCATTAAATTTCTTTTGAAAATGTTAAAACCACAGTAGAGCAACTTTGTAGAGTCTTCATACTGTTGATTATTTTCAAATTATGTTGCGGTAAGGTTATTATCATCCTTTTTCTGAAAAGTGTAGTAGTTGATTATCGATTCTAGTTTATAGCTACATAGTTTATCATTCTTTTGCATGATCCTTCCATTTTACAAAAGAGATGCTAGATCTAGGATGGTGACTATTCCAAGTGCTCACAGCTGGGCACAGTGGGCGAGACGGGCAGTAGGTAGTGGCAAGGTTAGGAGTAGAACCTGGGAGTCAGTCTCCTCATCCCTACTCACTTCTATATGTGTTCAACACATGTTTTTTAAATATCTACTTTATGCTAAGCACTAAACTAGATGTTTAAGATGAAGTGGTGAATAAAGCAAACATCTTCTGTGATGTTTGCATCACGGAAGTAGTCTAACTCCAGTGCGTTATCCATCAGTTCCTAGAGCGCTTAGCATGTGCCAGGTACTATTAGAAGCCCTTTGTGCATTGCCTTGTTTATTCGTCACAACAGCCCTGTGAATTAGGCACTTTTGTGATTATCATACTGCAGCTGCGAAAAGTCAGAAACAGGGAGGTTAAAGCACTTGCCTGAAATCACGCCTCCATCCAACTATCAATCCACAATTCAAACCTTGCCAGCCCACCTCTCTGCTATTCTCCTCTATGTGGAAATCCACAAAATCATCCCTCTTTTACGGGTAAGACAGCAGGAGGTGATAATGGTGGAAAATTCCTGGCTACTCCTATGAAATCATTTCCATTTTCTCTAATAAGCTCTTTGCAAATGGAAAGTTTAAAAACAAATAAACAAAGAACCCCTGCAAAACCTCAAATTCATTTCCTAAAATATCACTCCTTAGCTATTAAAGTGAACTCCCTCTTCTTTCTGCCATCTGTCTTCATCACAAGAAAGGTGTCGAAAACAATATGAAGTGGGAAGATATTCCACATAATACTTGGTATATATTTACTGTTCAATAAATACTATTTGAATGAATGAAAGAATAAGTCTGGCATAATAGAATAATGTAGTTTACATACTGTATCAGATATATTAAAAACCACATTGAAATGATTTCCAAATATTAGAGAGTTAGTGAATGAAAATAGAGAACTCTAAGACTTAAGGAAGTTCTAAGTGGTTTTATATTATATTTTCTGTTTTCATGTAAATGACCTTGATTTAACCTAAATCTATTTTTCAATCTGTTCTCATCTTTCAGTTCTTACATCAGTCAGAATAAGCTAAATTATGCTAAGCTAGCAGCCTTAAAAATCTCAGTGGTTTAAAACACTCAACACTTATTTTTTATTCATGCTCTGTGTTTATTGCAGGTGAGCAGTAGTGTTCTGTTCGTATGGTCACTCAGGGTCCCAAGCATATAGAGAGACCCAAGCAACCACCATCACAAACATTACCAGTAACTGTGCCAGATGCAAGAGAAAGCTAGGATGTTCTTTCATTAGCAATTCACTGTTCTGGCCTAAAAGTGACATAGGGTTCCACTCGACTCTTTGGCCAGAACTTGTTGCAAGGCACTGCCCAACTATAAGGGGCGGCCAGGAAATGCAATCCTGCTTTGAGCCCAGAATGGAGGAGAGCAGAAATAGTTGATGAAAAGCACTACTGACCACCATAGCTCTGACCACCATGCATCATGATCTGTGGCCCATCAGAGAGAAAATCAAGCCTACCCAAGATATCTGCCTTAGTCTGGGTGAGTCTATCCGTGTTGAATAAAGAACTTTTAACAAATATGAGAGTACTGCCCACAGCCTTCTTGCTGGAGACAACCCAGCTCGTGTCTGAAGACACATCTGGCAACTGTGTCCCATTAAGCTGAGTTGATATGAAGTCGAGTTGCTCTCTGTGGGAATGGAGTTACTTACCACTTATGGTGATGGCATTTTGGAAAGCTTATAGTGTCAGTTAGGAGTAGTTTTGCCCTCCACCACCAGGGGATATTTGGCGGCGCCCAGAGACGTTTTGGTTGGTACAACTGTTGTGGGGAGGGGAGGGTACTACTGGCATCTAGTGGGCGGAGGCCAGGGATGCTGCTGAACACCCTACAGTGCAGAGGACGGCCCTCACAGCAAAGAAGTATCCAACCTAAAATGTCAGTAGTACCAAGATTGAGAAACTTTGATTTATAAGAATTAAAGTCAGAAGATCAGGTTTGGGACTGGGTCCTGTAGCTTTCTAGGTTAACCTCAGTTAATCCATCTGTACCATACAAAGGGGAAGATGGGAAAGAGAAATAATAATAATAAAACCACCCACCCTATCTACTCCTTTGAGTTACATTGAGGATTTCAAGCACAGTTACATAATTTGGGAGGAGGGAGGGAATTGCTTTCAAAACTACTATGCAGATTTTATTATAAGACTCATGGGCTTCTCTTCAGAGTTTATACAGAATGAGTCTTTAATGAATTTTGGATGAAAAGAGGACATTAATGATGCTGAACCTTAAAAGTTCATTCTTGCCATTATTTTAATTATTTTTAATCCAGAAAATTGAAAGGTCATTCTGCCACGTAAAGCATCCATCACACTCCGTGTTACAAATGAACCAAAAAGCCTAGAAGCTCCTCAATGCAAATATTTTTAGCTTAGACCAATTCTCATGACAAGGTCACATTGTTAGCCCTTAAGATGGTATTTTGTTTTGTTTTGTTTTTTAAAGAAGCAGCAGCAAATACTTAAGATATCAAATCAATGGAATGTGTTTGTATACTTAATAATTTCTCACAAATGATAACTCTAAACCAAATACTTTTTTCTATGAACAGCCAAAGCCTTACATCAGGATTCTTCTTTCCCTACATTGTGGGAGAAGTAGTTTTAAGTTTTAGGCATGGGCGGCGGGGAGCAGAACGATTGCAAAGGAAAGTAAAAACCTGAGCTACACTTTTGGCAGACAGAAGTCTTTCTGGTTCACCTTTAATTTGAGGTTAAGAACAGTATGTGGAAAGCTTCTGGTTAGTATCTGGCATGACAATGGTTATTACAGTGATCTTGGCATATTCCTGATCCTTTGCTCTGGAGTCAAATGTAGGATAATTATATAACATTTCCCTCCCCTCCCATCTCCCTTTTCTCTCAGCTCCCAGCTACAATCTCATTTTCAGCAGAGCAGCTTACACTAAGGGGGAAATAATAGAAAGGTTCTAGGAACACAAGTAACTTACATCACATTAATATAAAGGTATAAAATTTTGCTACGGGGGAACCCAGCAGAAGGAAAGCTATTAATATATTGATCAATGTTGAATTGTAAGACAATTGTATATGAGATGAAATAAATGTGCCAGTAAGATTAAAGACATTCTCTCTAGACCATACCTTTCCTTTCCCTTTTAACTTTTTAAAAAATTGTATCACTATCTACTCATTCCCCTAACATACAAGTATTTACTGAGTTCGTAGTGTGGTCTGGCACCATATTGTGGATAGCAAGAGGAGAAAATGTGGTTCCTTTCCTCTAGAATCTTACTGTCCAGGAAAACATTGTAAAAATTACATTTTATTATACCATGCCCTTGTTTATATTGTAACATTTTCAGATAACTTTGAATACATAATTTCATAACCCTTACAGCAATCTAATGACTAGATAATCAAACATGCATTAACACCCTCTGTTTATAGCTGAGGAAAATTATTTATATTCATCCCATTGAAATAACGTGGATCTGAGGTCGCTTTTCAGTAGAGAGAACCACCTTTACCTGATTCTTAGAAATAGGCATAAAATCACTTTCCCAAGAATATGGTTGGGGAAGGCAGTTTCCCAGGAATCTGATTTGAAAATGACGTCTTCTGTCTCCCAGTCCTTTGCTGAAGAAAACAACCGTATATAATGGGAAAGTAGGGAAGATTAAAATAAAAGTAGATATATATGCTCCTGACAGGAAAGAATAAATACTCAGATAGAAATGACAGTATCTCTTAATTTATGAATTTAACAAGATTCCAATTAAGATGCCCAAATATTACTTTATATATCTTCACAGAGTTGTTCTAAAATTCCTACAAAATAAAGAAATAAACGGGAAGAGTATCAGAGAAATCACTAACAAAGGAGTATTGAAGGAAAACATGTCCTACCAGATTCAGAACATGTATGAAGTTAAAAGTACTCTTTTAAAAGAGTACTTTACCAATTCAAAAACATGATGGTAGAAAAACGGACAAAAATAGAGAATTCCAAAATAAACCCAGCTTGTATATAATTTTAACATCCACCAAACTTATATAACAAAATTTAATATACTTATCCCAGCTTTAAAATATAATATTTTTTAGTGAAAACAAGAAATTGGGTAAAATAAATAACCTCTGTGGAATAAAACTAACAAAACAAAATATTCATGTAAGTAATGAAGTATAGATTTTAAATATATCCTATAGATAAAAGATTGCAAAAGCTTCAACAGAGTATAAGTACCATAACTTACTGAAGTCTTCCTCTGTGCCAAGGACAAGGCTAGGCCTTTTACTCACACAGCTAATAAACAATAGAAGTAGTGATAGCCGAAGAAATAAATGCTAAATCAAATTTTAGGAATAAAATCTTTAATTTTTCCAGCAATGAAATAAGTGTAAATACAGAGAATTTATGAGAGAAAGCGGTTGCATTGACCAAAGCAATAAAAGTAAAGGCATATCCTAACAAAGACTGGCCAGCTAATGGGGAAACATCTGTATGTATGGTAATGGCAATGTAAGTTATTTGTCCTGGGCCATATAAGTTACTATACCCTTTGCGTGATCCAGTAATTTCACATCAGAGAATATATCCCATGGAAGTAATTCCCATGCCTCACCCTCATTGCTACTGCTTCTTTCCTAGTTTTTGCCCTTACCTTCTGGGACCTTGACTCCTACAAAAGCTTCAGATTGGTCTTCAAGCCTCTGGACACTTTGATATTTGATTCAAACACCTACTGTTATTGGTGTTCTTTCTAAACCCAGACCATCCAAGAAGAGAATCACAATAGTATAACAATAAGAATGTGTCTCATAGATTTTTCTGCACAATGAACTTAAATTTCCTGTCAGCGAATGAGGTTTTTTAAACTCTGACCCCAGTCTAATCCCTCATGGATTCCAGCTCCCTTTTCCATCTCCTGAGTACATCTGTGCACTTATCCACATCCATGCCTTGTGTTATTGCTTAAATTCCTCTGCCCCTCCACACATAGGCACATGCATACCCTTTCTCCACTTGGCAAAATCCCAACTCCAGTGGTGCTTCTTGTCCTATATCTTCCCTTTTCCTTTCCTTCCCTCCCTAATTGCTCACAGCACCCTTAGTCATTGCATCATTTGCAAGGCGCATATCACACTGCAGTCTGGTCAGTTGTCACTTGGCTGCCATAAGGGGCAGTGGTGTAACTGACCAGAAGACACTTTGCGGGTGAAGAGTACAACTTCTTAGACAGAGACAGCTGCATGGGGCCAGAGTCAGCAACACTCCCAGTTGGAGAGGCAAGCTCCCCTGCCCAGCTCTCACTGATACCCCAGACAAAAGTGAGGTTCCCATTCAGTATTGAGAAGCTCTCTTTTCCCTTCTCAGGAAAGGTTTGTTAAGTCTGCAGCTGCCCTCCCCTAGCAAATGCTTAGGAGACTCGCTAGACACAAGTAACTGGTAACAATTCACTCCCATTGCTCAGCATATCCTGTGAGAATCAGTCTTTTTCCCCTGATCACTCCCAGACATGCCGTTCCGTCAGGCCTAAACTTTAGGCCTGCTTGAACTCTACTCCTGCAGCTTCTGTAAGTGGAATATTTATCTTTTATATGGAAACCAGAGAATTCATTGCAATTCTCAAGGCAAGATCATTTATCCATCCTACCAGGGGGAAGACCATGAAGATAATGTGTCCTAGAATACAACTCCTAAAACATCTCTCAAGGAATTGTTCTCAAAAGTTATATCTATGAAAACATTACTGAGGAAAAATATTCTTTAATTTTCAAAACACTGTCCTTAAAGTTTATGAGAAATGTATGCTTGGGAATGACACAAGGAAATAGATAAATTAAGTAAATAATGAATGGGAAAAAGTCAAGACATCGGTAGACCAATAGGAAATTAGAAACAGACGCTAATTTTAAAAGCTGTAAATGTATATATGACTTGGGTTGACAGATAGGAGGTCTTGGAATGTGGCTGCTGCACATTGCTTTGGAGTTTTATCTTTTTGAATTCCTGTAGTTGTATTATGGTCACGATTTGGAGTGTGGTATGGTCAAAATAAAATTTGCTCCAATAAGAGACTTTGGTGGAAAGCCTGCCTGTTTTACAAATTCATGTTTCCTGCAATGGCTATCAGAACAGGAGTCTCTGACAGAAAGCAGCACAACAGGGAGTGAATATCTGGGTCCAAATAGTGAGCTTTTCCAGCTATATCTCTCCTTGCCCAAACTGTTTCATTTGTAAAATGGAAACCATCACAGATATATGGTGCAGTGGAATGAACACGGTCCTGGAATTTAGAAGGCTCAGGGTCTAGTTCCAGCTCTGACACTGATTAACCATGTCACCTCTTTTAGCTTTAGCTTACTTGTCCACAAAATAAAGTCATTCAAATGAGGTTACAACTAGAAAGGACATTGGAGGTTAGGGTGCATCAACTTTTAAAATGGGGTGAACATCCCTACCCCCAAGGGGATTTCACGGAGTGACAGTTTTTGAAGTTTTGATTATAAAAAACAATGAGTATAATAATTATGCTTTTTCAAAACATATTTTACTTCTCATCATCCAATATCTACCTGCATGCTCAACCCCAGCTCCCACTTCAGGCAGCTGAGAACCATTGATCTAGGCCAGTCACATTCTTCTGGCCACCCTCATGGGCTGATTAGAATTTCCCTCTGCTCCATCCTGTAAGCCTTTGCTAACTTCAATTTGCTAAAGATAATCTCTGTGTATCTCACCTTCTCCTCTCCTACCCTTATCAAATAAGTATAACCTCATTGGTCAGGATTTCTCAGTGTGGTTTCAACCACCTTCCTAGCCTTACTTCAATCCTTATCCATGAGTATCCTGGGCTGTAGCCTAGTTTACTCAGTGTTCCCTGAAGATAGCTCACATGTCACTAG